>NW_016158044.1:24125-37119 GCF_001687245.7 Rhagoletis zephyria
CTCTCTCTCAGTGCTCCAAATTTCGTCACCTGCCAACTCAGGATCGCAGAAAGTTTGTGAGAGAACACAACCTCTGCTTTAATTGCCTATGTCAGACCCATTTGATAAAAGACTGCTCAAGTAAATATACTTGCTCCCATTGTCAAGAACGACATCACTCAATTCTTCATGAAGACACGCCCCCCATGCCTCCAAAACAGCAGTCTCGAACTCAAAAAACGACATCTCAGGTCGCTTTGACGACGCCCGCCAATTCCAACCCACAAAGTCCAGCTGGGTCGGCAACATATCATGAGAAGCCTTCGTGCTCAAACAGAGCAAGAGTACAGTCGTTCTACTCGGAAAATGAGAGCAAGATTCTCCTTCCCACAGCAATAGTTCCAGTTGAACACAAGGGCGAGATCTTCAAACTCAGAGCTCTCATAGATCAGGGTTCGGAACGAACCTTTATTTCCTCCAAAGCCCAAAATAAACTAAGGCTACCATACGAAGCTTCTAACTTTGAAATTTCTGGCATGGGAGGAAGAGTTGTTCAGACTTCGAACAAACTATGCAATCTCATCCTTGCCTCCGCAGATTTGACCACGAAAATAAAGGCTCAAGCAATAGTCCTGCCCCAGTTGACGAAAATGCTTCCCAAATTCCAGCCAACTCTCGAACAACGAGAAAAATGGTCTCACCTCCAGCTAGCAGATACTAACTGCCACTCCCCGTCCCAAATTGATCTGGTCATTGGCAGTGACCTCATTCCTGAAATAATGCTGGAAGGCATTGAGAAAATTTCCAAAAATCTGCTTGCACAAAACACCATATTCGGCTGGATCTTAAGTGGTCAAATGCCCGAAAAAATAGCCTGCTTCTCTACTCAAGCTGCACCGAGCTCCAATGAGCTTTTTTATTCCCAGCTGCGAAAGTTTTGGGAGCTTGAAGAGGTTCCGAAACCCAAACTTACTTATGAAAATTGTGAAAAAGTCTATCAGTCCACCACTACACGAGCAACTGATGGTCGTTTTGTAGTCAGACTGCCCTTTAAGCCCAGCTTCTCAGACCCAATCTCACTTGGCCCGTCTCGCACCCCCGCCCTCCAACAGTGCCTGAGCATGGAAAGAAATTTGCTCAGAAAAGGCGATCTAAAATCCCTGTATGAAAATGTATTAAACGAATATCTCACCCTCAACCATATGGAAGAAACGACTTCCCATGAGATATCTTCTCAAGGCAAATATTGGTCGTTCTACCTCCCACACCACGCGGTTATAAAACCCGAAAAAAGAACGACCAAAGTCCGAGTCGTCTTCAATGCTTCGAA
Organism: Rhagoletis zephyria; assembly: GCF_001687245.7. Lineage (NCBI taxonomy): Eukaryota > Metazoa > Arthropoda > Insecta > Diptera > Tephritidae > Rhagoletis > Rhagoletis zephyria. The sequence goes on from NW_016158044.1 coordinate 25,435, forward strand.
GAAATCGGGGTCCAGATATTCTCTGAACGATGTTCTTTACACCGGATCAACCCTTCAACCCGGCTTGATGCTATTGATCCTCAAGTGGCGTATGTATCGATTTGTCTTTAACGGCGATGTCGAAAAAATGTATCGACAGATACTGCTGCACAAGGGCGACCAAAACTATCAAAGAATCGTTTTTCGACCATCTACAAATAGCCAAATACAAGATTATAAGTTGAAAAATGTGACGTTTGGTTTGAATTGCGCACCCTACCTCGCTATACGCACCCTTCACCAGCTCGCAGATGACGTGCAAACCACGCACCCCTTAGCGGTGCCCATATTAAACAACGAAACGTATGTTGATGATATACTTTCCAGTGGTCATGATCTCCCTTCAGCCAAAGAATCCCTCTCTCAAGTCATCCAAGCGCTCAATTCGGCAGGCTTCCCACTTAAAAAGATTACAGCCAACCACCCTGAAATTTTGAAAAACATCAACAAAGACGACGTCCTTGACACAAACTTCCTAGAATTTGAAACAGCAAGCACCACTAAAACGCTCGGGATTCAATGGAACGCTCTAACCGATACGTTTTCGTATACCGTTGATTCCATCCCAGCGTCGTCCGCCAGTACAAAACGAAAAATCCTCTCGGCAGTCGCCAAATTGTTTGACCCCGCAGGATGGCTTACGCCCATAATGATCCAAGCCAAAATCCTGCTACAAGAACTATGGCTGGCCGGAACTGACTGGGATGACCAGGTCAAGCCCCTCCGTCTGACGAAATGGATGCAATTTGCAACCAATCTCCAAGCCATCTCTAGCATCCAAATACCCCGATGGGTAGATTTTGTCCACGCCGACCAAGTCGAACTACATTGCTTCTGCGACGCTTCCGAGAAAGCATACTGCGCTAACATATATGTGCGAACCACGAACGGTAGCAGGACCTCTTCTCATCTGCTGGTCTCCAAAGGCAAAGTAGCGCCTCTCCGAACCACCAGTTTACCCCGACTTGAATTGTGCGGCGCCCTTCTCCTAGCGAAGCTGGTCGCCGTAGTGCAGTCTCAACTCGACCTCTCTAAGCGGAAACTGATACTCTGGTCTGACTCCGAGATCGTCTTGGCATGGCTAGAAACACCACCTCATTCATGGAAGACCTTCGTTTCCAATCGCACGGCACAAATTTTAGATCTCGTCGGAAACGCCACCTGGCGACATGTGGGCAGCAGAGACAACCCCGCAGATGTGGGCACTAGAGGATGCAGACCCATGGACTTAGCGACCTCTCCGCTTTGGTGGCATGGACCGGAATGGCTACTAAGCCCACCCGAAGGTTGGGCAAAACCGGCCACCCGAAACATCTCCCCTCCAGAACTGCGCCGAATCGAAGCCTTACATGCCACAGAGGAAGATCACGATATCCTTGATCGCTTCTCCTCGTTTCCCCGGGCACTTAGAGTTAAGGCGTATGCCTTCAAATTTATACAGTGTCTTCGAGACCGAGTCAGACAGATTGGTTCTAGTAATTCCATCTCTCTCTCCCACGATGACCTCCGTAACAGCAAATACAGGCTCATAGCTTTGACCCAATCTCGCTACTTTCCTCGGGAAAAGGCCTGTCTAGCAAACTCCAAACCCATAGATAAATAAAGTTCTCTGCTTCCCCTCAACCCATCTTTAGATAAAACCGAGTTGCTCCGCGTGAATGGTCGGTTAGCTCACGCAACTTTGAGCTATAATGAAAAACATCCCATCATTATTCCCGAAAAATCCCGATTTGCCATCCTATTCACACGCTTTCTGCACTCCTCCATGCAGAAATCCGTCCCATGCAGCAAGTTATAAGGCAGGAATTTTATATCCCTCGGCTTAAGCCCCTCATAAAAAAATGCATCTTCCAATGTAAAAGTTGCACGGTCCACAAGCAGCAAACGCGATCGCAAATAATGGCGGCCCTCCCCTCGGAACGATGCACGTATGCTCCGCCCTTTACTATTACGGGCGTAGATTTTGCTGGACCTTTCCAGATAAAGGCCTCAATGCTAAGATCGCACACGTTGGTGAAGGGCTATGTGGCTGTTTTTGTATGTTTCACTACAAAAGCAGTCCACCCCGAGCTGTGCTCCGATCTGACCACTGCCGGATTTCTCGCTGTGTTTGCTCGCTTTGTCGGACGACGGGGTTTTCCCGCCAAGATGCTGAGCGACAATGGCAAAACTTTTGTAGGGGCCAAACGAGCAACCGAAAAGGAGTTCATCGAATTTTTGAAGGAGGTATCTCAAGATGTCATCCAGAAATACTCACCTCAAGGCATCAACTGGGAATTTATTCCACCCGGAGCCCCCCATATGGGCGGTTTGTGGGAGTCCGCAGTCAAAAGTTTCAAAATGCATCTCAAAAGGACTGCTGGACCCAGCAAATTCACCTTTGAAGAGTTCACCACCCTGCTAGTCCGGATAGAGGCCGTATTAAACTCCCGGCCAATCTCTGCTCTATCGCAAGACCCAACAGACCTAACAGCGCTTACGCCTGGCCACTTTATACGAGGCGCCCCCCTCTTAGCACTCCCTGAAGTCGACCACAACCATCTGTCCCTCCTTAATAGGTGGGAGAAAGTAAAGGTGTTACATCACGAGTTTAGTCGAAGGTGGAAAGAGGATTATATCAAGGATTTACAGAAGAGATATAGATGGAAAAATACCCAGGCAGCACCGAAAGTCGGGGACTGCGTTCTTATTGTTGACAATACCTTACCTCCCATTGAATGGCGTTTAGGCCATATCGAAAGGTCGCATCCTGGCAAAGACGGACATATTCGAGTTGTCGACGTACTCACCCAATCTGGCACACTTACTCGCCCCATAGTCAAAATATGCCCGCTGCCAATGGCTGACGCCCCCCTGACTTCTCCAAATGCGCAATAATTAAAGCCTTTAAGCACTTTCCTGATAACAGACTCTCTTAGCTCAAATGTATTTAAAAATCTGTATATGAATAAAATATTCTGATCCCACGTTTCTTCAATTGTCTTGTAGACTCCCCACTGATAGTCTAACTTCCACGGCTTACTTACAAATGGATACTTGCAGCAGCGTTCCGAAACCAGCACCTCGAACATCGCTACAGCCTAAGCAACCGCACCGGCCCGAAGTAGGCATGACGACTGACATAACTCCAGCGGCGCAGCCAGAAGAGGAAACCACTGATTTCAATCGATGCCGTCTGTGCGCACGACATCACGCGTTGCGGGTATGCCAAGTGTTTCGCGCAATGCAGCCGACCCAACGTTATCTGGTCGCCAGTGCACACAAATTTTGCACCAACTGCCTCGCCTTATCGCATCACAGCAAGGACTGTCCCTCCGCTGGAATCTGCAGGCTATGTGGTCAGCGTCNCTACTTCACCGAAAGACGGAACTCGCTAATAATTCTCTGCAACACCACGCTCCAGCATTGCGCAAAGGGCCTTCCGCACATCGTCCCTACCGTCTACGCCGTACTGAACTCAGCGCTAACAAGCACAAGCATCCGCATATCCTCAAATCCATACCACCACCCAGAGAATCCGCATAACCAAGGCGAACGGAAAGCTGTCAAGGCAATTGCTCCGGGATGCAATACGTAGACTGCGGGAGCTAGAGAATAGTATAGTCGCTTAGCGCGCCTAGATGCGGCAGAATAGTTAAACGAGAAATGTCTGTCGGTTAACACCTTACAACGTGCATATCTATTACCTGAATTAATGCGAATTTTCTTCAACAATTGAATTACTCAAACTTTGTAAACATATTTTCCTTCATTGAATTGTTAATTCTAAAAGTTAAATCATTTCAAAATTGTTAACACTAAACTTGAGTCATTCAAAAATGTTAAACCTTATATTCTTATGCCTTGAATTGTTAAATTTGAATTTACATGTTTTGCGCTATTCAAATTAGTGATCTCTATATTTGCTCATATTGAATTGATAAGAATTGTTAACCCTAAACCTAAAGAAATTTTCATCTTGAAATGCATAGTTGGCAACGCCAAAGTCGTTAATACAGCGCAAGCAGCAAATGTCAAAACAAAGAACAAAAAAATTAGATACAGAATTTTTTCCAACCACTTGGTACGGTCACAAAATCTAAGTTTTTTCCTTTTTATATTCAATTGAACGGAATAAATAATATTTATTTTACACGTGCGGTTTTTATTTCGGCGAAAACAGACTAGGAGTACAGCAGCCCCACCATCGTCAACCCAACACCCCCACTACGACAGTAACACAGAGCCGCCAGCAGACAATCACCGCCACCGTCAGCCTAGTAGGAGCAAGCCATCCAACCGACATCAGTTCCGACATTACGACCAAATCAGCGTCGTCGTCAACGCCCAGCAACAAGGAGCCGTCGTCCTCCTCGCTAACCTTCAGCGCAACATCGCTCCGTCCATCTCCGTCCGGTGTTCAGCAGCCAAAAGTAGAGCCGACCCCCTTACAGTATAGTTATAGAGACTCCACTGCCTGCCAGTGCCTCCGCCCAGACAGTTCATAACAGTGCCCACACACGACGAACATGTGCGCGCGCATGCTGGGCTTGCTGTGCATGTTCGTCGTTTGTGGATCAGTTCACGAGCATGTTCGCCAAAATTCAAAAAATTGTGTCCCCTTTCAGACACGTCAAGTCTTGAAAGCAATTTTTTCGCATTCTCTTTTGTGTTTTGTATTTGCTTCCAGACGCGTCAACTTTTATTGAATTCAAGTCCTTGGTTCTTTAAATGGGAAGGAACGAAAAGATCCAAAGAGGCCAGAAAACTTGAAACGAAATGACGGTACGGAGGTATCTGTACTCTTCCCCTCTCTTCTCACCACCTTCGTCTTGGAACGAGCAGACTTGAAAGTAAGACTTGACGTGTCTGAAAGCTGACTTTGATTTTCCGTGAGCATGCTCGTCGTTTGTGGCGTGGTTTGCGAACATTGCATTAGAAACAAAAACAACAACCTCATTTAGTGCTGATGCTTGCAGCGTGCACATCGGCGCATCCAAGCCATGTGCGTCAATTGAATTTTGGGTAAATGACGCTAAATTACTATGTGAATATGTATGCACATACATACAAAAATAATATAAATAAATTTAAGTAGCACATACTTAAAAAAAGCTAAGTTAAAAGGATTGCAATTGTATCATCCCTTGTTTTTGCTACCCATCTTTACTCTATAACGACAAGATCAAGATCTGTGGCAAACGACAGCGAGTATGTTGACGATCATGCTCGCGCACATGTTCGTCGTGTGTGGCCAGTGTTAAGGGCTGTTTGTGCTTACGCGTAAAAGCACATTTAGCTCTAAATGCTACTCTAAATGTACATTTATCCATACAAAATTCGTCACCTAAATGCAACTACATTTATGCATTAAGAATCTAAATGCTAAAAGCAACCCTGTGATCTTCCAAAATTTCCACGATTCGAACATGGTTTAATGAGAAAAAGTGGCAACATTGCTTTTTCGAGTATACTGTCGCTAGCTGTGTTTCAGTGATCGCCGATCGAGATTTAATTTATTATTTTACATTATTTGGATAAAGAAAAGTTACGCAAATTCAACATCGATATGATGCTGATAGAAATCTGCATTAATTTGTGATCAACTCTGTTTATTTTGTTTCCTAATTAAGTATGGAAATTATAATTGACAGCACCGACAAATGAGTATATACACAAACAAATGTTCGGTTATGGTTAAAACAATTCAAGTTTTTGTATTGAATTTTCGGTTTAGAATTTATTTTTTCCTTTTCAGTTGGGGTTTTTGCACATTATCTTTTTTGTGAGAATTTATCGTAATAGATACGGATCTGAATAAGCGACTGGAACACGTCTGTTTGTCAAAAGCATACGATTTCGAACTCGCGTAAATGTACATTTGCTAAATGCGGTAGCATGAACGCTCTTCGAAAACATATGTTCGAAAGTGCTAAATGTTGCATTTTAAATGCAGCAAAAACGCTGCATTAGGCACACCCGAGTTTGAGCGACCATTACCCAGAGCTCCTCAAAAATACTTATCATCAAAGAATAGAATGTTACAAATATGAATCATACACACATACAATAGTAATTGCTATGGATTGTTACTAGAGATGGGCACGTGAGTGATTTTGGCTCACGTTAACGCCCGCTCATGTCTATGGTTTTGTAAATCACGCACACTCACGTTCTTCTATATTTTTTTCAATCACGTTCACTCACGCCTACGACGCCTAGTTTTTTAATCACGCACGCTTCTTTACGGACTTTTTTTTTTGCAAATTGAAACTTTATTTATATAAATACCATTTCATATAAATAGGCCTTATCGCACGAGTATTGTTACAAAAGCTTGGCCAAACACTTTGCCTGGCATGAACGCACTATTAATTTTTTTTAACAAATTTCATAGAAAAGAATTCACGTCAATATTCATTCAATGTGATTTTAAAAAGGCATCAGCGTATATTCTTGTTTGAAAATAATATTTTGTAGAGGATTTCACCAAGCAATCGTGTACGTCTTTCTTCTAAAATTCTGCCAGACACAGAAAAAACTCGTTCAATAGTTGCTGAGCTAGCTGGTATGTTTAAAATTTGAAAGGCTTCCAAGAAGTGGAAAATATTTAGCTTACTAAATTACTACTACTACTAACCCCCTTATTCTAGAACCCGAATTTTCGTAATTCGTAATTCGTATCTACGCTACAAAAAACGAAAAATCCACATGCTGCAACCCTTGCGGAAACATTGCCAGCTATCAGTTGTTTTTCGAAGATAGCTGAATGAAGGAAAATTAAGTGGAAAGGAATTAAAAAAAACACCCATGAAGTGCTTATTTATAGTAAAATTGTTTGATTTTACATATTTTGAAGGAAACGGTGGATTCTATTGCATTTGCAATTATAGCAGCGGAGTAAGAGCGCGCTATGGGAATGATTTCACAAAGATATGCGGAGCTGTCGGGCATAGTAACCATGGGCGCGTCTATGTCAGCTTCTGGTTGAATTGTTGAACCACAAGCCAGAACTACTCCTATGCCTGAAGAACTGGTTCTCAATCCAGTTAATGCAATAACAGCTTCTTCCAAGCCATTGAAGACATGCACTTTGTTAGGTCCACCACCTGTTGTACTTGCTTCTGCCTTCGGCAGTGCTTAGGGATTATAACCCTTACTAAGTAGAATTCTCCTTTCTCCGGCTACGCCATCCACATTATATTTGCGCAGAACCCACGTCGAAATTTGCAAAAAAGTGCATAGTGCAAACCGAATTTATTAATAAGATAATGCTCGGAAATTTGAACCATTTATTCTAAATAAAATTTTAATCCTTTGATTACACGTGATGTTAAAGTTTTTGGTTTCGGATTATGCGTTTGGACACAACAACCGAAAATCATTGTACAAATAACTAAACCGGACCCAAGTTTCTCGATAAGGGGCAACAAAGATTCTGTTTTACTCGTTTATATAAAGCATTGGATAAAAATATACGTATATGCGAAGGGCAAATTTATCTGTTTAAATGAACACCACTAATATTTCCAGGAAACACACATCGATTTACATCTTTTATCTCGCCTCCGACACAGTATTGCTTTCGTACAAAATTACGCAAAAAAGCTTACTCGTTCGTTTTTAGGCATGCCATTGTTACGAATTTCGAAAGTTCGATTATACGATTCGGATTGCAGCATACTATTTCTACGATTCGTAGCAAAATCCGAATACGAAAGAGTTGCAGAATAGGGGTGTAAATTTTAAAACATCGTCAAAAGTTTTGGTTTCTGATTCTTTTAAGTAAATCTGTATTTCCGCACATGTATAGCAAAAATAGTTTCTGCAGATTCATCTGTTGTACCTTTGAATTCGTCAAAAGTGAGTACAGCAAATATGTTAAACAGTAGTAGTTTACGACATTATTTTGGTTGAAAATACATATACATATGTACATTAGACTGCATCACTCCCCATATTAAAAAAAAATCGGTACTGTGTTTCCATTGGAATTATAAAATTAGGGATATGCCGGGTATCGGGTTATCCGACTATCCGGCCGGATACTGGCTAAAATCCGGCCGCATTTACGGATTTCGATTATAGAAGATTCTATTTAAAAATCTAGTTCAGAATTTTTTTAAATTTTATAATCAAATTTAATAGTGTCTAATTAGTAATCAAGAGTTAAAAATCTATATATTTTTCATTACATTCAACAATTTTTATTGAGCTCGAGGCCGTTTTTAATGAAAAACTTGTTGTGGAAAAGCACCAATAATTTGAAAAAATGGTAGAAGTGATAGCTATTTCGGAAATCACCACATTTCCTCATCAGACTTCTTTCAGTAGGGTTCGAACCGACGATCCCACTTACTCAGCCAGTTGCCTACGCACTGTGCTAAGTTCGCCTTGTAAATTATCGTGGCTTTTTTCCCACTTTTTCATTTGTTAAGCCAACACAATCAAGCGCAGCTATTCCGCTGCAATTTACACTTGATCATGCGGTTGTTGGTTTTGTTGGTTTTTGTTAATAATTCTATTTTTAGAATGTTTAACTTTGTGCTCGTCCTTAAGTTATTTCTTTTTGTTATTTTATGGCCTTATAACAATTTTATTCAACAATAATCTCATACTGGACTAGTACTCAAAACCGGCATCTTCGGTTCTGTTTATTTATTATGTTTATAAATATTAGTAATATTCAATTCAGACAAAGCTACCACAACCGTCGGGTAACGATTTTTAGTTTTACGTTTCAAAGTTTAATTTTAAATGTAATGTAAGTTAACAACTCCTTTGTGTTAAACTTAACTATTTATTTTTTGTGTATTCATACGTTTTTTTTGTTTTGTTAATGTTTTATATTTATTGGGAGTTACGGGGGCGAAAACGCAAGTGAATGAATGAATTACACAATTCATATTTTAATTGCTGACTTCTAAGAAATACCAGAAATACCGCGTACTTATCAAACGATTGCATAAGGCAGCAACAACAATACCAACAAAAGAATAAATTGTGCTAAGTTATTGTTCGATATTAATTTGCCTCAAGATTGGTTCAATTCGCTCTGCAAGTTGCGTTATTTCTGTTCAACGTTCGAGTAAAAATTCTGTTAACCTTCCTTTGTAACAAGACCATGAGGTTTCGAGTCATGCCAAAATTATGAACTATAGAAATTCTCCACTTGAAGAGTGTTAAACTTTGTTGTTGTACGTAATAAATTTTCCGTTAGACGTTAATGACGATATTACCGAAAACTTGCATGAAATTTTGCTCGGGCGCCAATGTTGTATTCTAAATTCGATGCTTCGAATTTGGATACACAAACCGCAGATCCAGTTAGGCTTTCTGCACATTGGTCGTACAATCATAGTTGCTTCATCGTCACAATCATGATGCAACGATTACATGACGACTACACTTTCGCACACTCGGTCGAGATATTTTAATTCATTTGGGGTCTAAAAATTCACTTGGAGCTGTTATTTTATGTTTTTCTGGTTGATATTTTCGCGAAATATTTACAAAAACCTGCAATTTTTAAAATATAGTCTGTGCTGCAACAATTCTAGACATCATTTTTCAGTAATATCTCTTCTTTTCTTTTCCGTAAATGTGTTTTGTTCATGCACACAGAGACTTTTTACAATTTTGTCATATTTTACAGTTAAAACGCTCACGTTTATTGAATTTTAATGCAATTATCCACTCTTTAATAATTTCCACAGATTTTATGCAAAAAATCCTAATTTGTATGCAATTTTAATGCAAATATTAACTTTCTCACTAATTTTTCCCCATAAAATGTAAATAAACAATGCGTGCGCAACGATTTGCAAACGACAGTGCCGTACTTAGGCTTCCTGCACATTGGTCGTCCTATCATAGTTGCTTCATCGTCACAATCATGATCCAACGATTACATAGCGCCTACACTTCGCACACTCGGTCGTGATATTTCAATTAATTTGGCGTATAAAAATTCACTTGGGGCAGGTATTTTCTGGTTAATATTTTCGCGAAATATTTACAAAAACCGTCGGCCGCTGTGGTGTAGTGGTAAGTAGTGCGCACTTTCACTCATCAGCACCTGGGTTCAAGCCCTGGTCGAAGCAACATCGCAAAAAATATAGAAAAAGGTTTTTTCTTACCAGCGGTCGTCCCTCGGCAGGCAATGGCAAACCTCCGAGTGCATTTCTGCCTTGAAAAACAGCTTCTCATAAAAATACAATCGCCGTTCGGAGTCGGCTTAAAACTGTAGGTCCCTCCGCTTTGTGTGATAACATCAAGGCGCACGCCACAAGTCGGAGGAGAAGCTCGTTTTATTAACTTTTTCACTAATTTTTCCCCATAAAATGTAAACCAACAATGCGTGCACAACGATTAGCAAACGACAGTGCTGTACTTATCCGTTTCTGCATCTTCTACGATTTGCCGATAACTAGCCGATAACGACAAGTGTGCAGATCTCCTTTGAAATGCATGTGCTCGGCTCAAAATTTCAGGGCGAGACGATAACGCAACTATGATTACAAGTGTGCAGATAGCCTTATCCGTTTCTGCATCTTCTACGATTTGCCGATAACTAGCCGATAACGACAAGTGTGCAGATCTCCTTTGAAATGCATGTGCTCGGCTCAAAATTTCAGAGCGAGACGATAACGCAACTATGATTGGAGGACAAGTGTGCAGATAGCCTCAAAGTCAACTTACGGTTTCCCAGTACGCAATAATATTGTACTTCTCGGCGGAAATGTCCAAAATGAAAGCCTGACTGATTCGAGTGTTTGGCTGGTATTTTATTGAATTTACATTCCCAATACAAACTCCAACTAAAAGCTAAATTCGAGAACAATGGTTTCAGCACACGTTCACACTTTTAGAGACAAAAAAAAAATACGGCTTTTTATTGTAGCCCTTTAGACGAAGTAGGCCGATGCACGCAATGGATCCACTCTCGGGAGTGGTTGGTTATTATAATCAGCACGAAAATATGCCCTCGCAAAGAGACTAGTAAAATTAAAACGTTGATACTGAACGATTTACGTGTTGTCATGGGTTGGAACTTGTTACCAGGGGGCTTCTGGGGTTGCTAATTAGGAATCTGAAGTCAGTTTTTCAAAATTCAAAATGGCGATCCATTTTTTTTTAAATGGATTGGATTTGTTCGAAAACCGGCACCTAAAGCAAGGCACCACCCACAAATTAGAGAAGATTGGCCAAACACTTAGCTATAAGTACAAGCTGTAGGCATTCGAATACTCATCATTTGATTCCGACAGAATATTCGTGATAGGAATAAATAAATATTTATTTTCTTCATTCCATATATGATTCTATTTTATTATTCTGGAATTGAACCGTTTTTTTTTTTTTAAATTTAACAAGAGTAGTAAGAAGGTATTTCACTTTAAGTTGCTCGGAGCTAATTTTGGAGAACATCATCCAAGATTTTCGTAAACAGAAAATGCATCACTGAGAGAATTATTATTGAGCTAGAAAAACAAAACAAAAGCGTAAATTTGTATACGTTTTGCAATAGAATTGAGTTACTTTATAATTATACCCGAGCGCACTTGTGCACAAGGGTATTATAACTTTGTTCACATAACGGTTGTTTGTAACAGGCAAAACGAATCGAGATAGATATAGACAAATGTATACATAAATGATCAGAAT
>NW_016158044.1:37489-43320 GCF_001687245.7 Rhagoletis zephyria
ACGCTAATTTACTTAAAATGTATACACCCCGGCTTATCATGTAGCGGTAGCTTTCGGAAAGGTGGAAAACATATATTTAATACTTGCGCCGGGTATTTAATGTTCGGCTCCGCCCGAACTTAGAATTTCTTACTTGTTTAAGTATACTCTTTCTTTTATTCGGTGTGATATACATATTTATGCAGCGATATATGATATATTTTGCAATGCAAGTAAAATGCTAATCTAGGGCGCAGTACAAATATGAAGCTCTTGAATTCCATCAATGATGCTCTAATATATGTTTATGTTACGCTACGTAAATATAATTTTCGATATTATTCGAAATTCGCTTCATTAGCGTGTAACTACACTCACTTGCGCGAGTGTTAACGAGAAAATTAGCAGTTATATGAAAGAAAAGAATTGAATTCCGCTATCGTTTTGAAGTTTCCGTTATATTACGCTAAGCAGCCGTATCACTCCTCTAGTGGTCGACATGTTGAAGAAATCGAATTTTTAGTCATTTTGTATATGTTTTTTCGTTGGGTTACGTCCAGCTATCGAAACTTCAAGCACTCCGAATAACAATTTCGGTGTACTTCCGTTTCATACGGTTAAGTGCGTAAAACATTCAATTTCAATGACCAATTTTTATTGCATTGCTTAAACTCCTACGTTTTGTGTCGCTCACATAGAAGGTAAACTTTTATCTTTGCAAGCTAAATCTCGGGTTTCCTCCAAACGTGTACGGTCCTATAACGCCCCTTGCGATGACGTATTTCGTGAAACCCTTTGCTTTGACGGATTCTTTCAACTTTAACAAAAAAAAAAAATAGTTTTCTATTTTTGAATCCCTCCAAAAGTTCAGGTTTCCTCAAACGTGTACGGTCCTAAAACGCCCCTTGCGTTGACGTATTTCATGAAACCCTTTGCTTTGCAGGATTCTTTCAACTAAAAAAAAACACACAAATTTTATATTTTTGGATCCCTTCACAAGTTCAGGATTCCTCAAACGTTTACGGTCCTAAAATCCCCTTTGCGTTGACGCATTTAGTGAAACCCTTTGCTTTGAAGGACTCTTTCAACTAAAAAAAAAAAAACAAATTTTACATGTTTGAATCCCTTCTCAAGTTCAGGTTTCCTTAAGCGTGAATGGTCCTAAAACGCCCCTTGCGTTGACTTATTTCGTGAAACCCTTTGCTTTGAAGGATTCTTTCAACTAAAAAAAAAAAACAAATTTTACATGTTTGAATCCCTTCTCAAGTTCAGGTTTCCTTAAGCGTGAATGGTCCTAAAACGCCCCTTGCGTTGACTTATTTCGTGAAACCCTTTGCTTTGAAGGATTCTTTCAACTAAAAAAAAAAAACGAAATAAGAAAGTACATTAATAAATACATATTTTCGAACTCCCTCAAAAGATAGCGGTTTCCTCCAAAACATATACGGTCCTTAATCTCCCTTGCGTTGACGTATATCGTGGGGCTACTTTTGCAGAATTTTTCTTATCTTCAATAAGAAAATATTAAGTACAACCAAATTTAATTTATCTGAAAGGCTGTTGTTGGCATTGCTGCCAATAGTTTACATTCAGCACATTTCTTGGGTTATCAAATTTTCAGTAATGGCTACCGACGCTGCATTAATGGCTGGCTTCATCTTTGAGTCAAACAGCATTATAAAATTGTATGCTCATTTTGAGGAAGATCACGATGATCACACCGACACCTTATTTGATATTAAGCTTCAGGATCTCAATGCCAAATGGGAAAGGTTAGAAGTGTCCTTTAAAAAGGTCTGTCTTGCGGATGATCACGAAATTTCCCAAGATTTTAAAGAAGAAGCTACCGGAAAGTACCAATTGTGCACTGATAGTTACTATATCTGCAAATCACAAATACTCGATCAGCTCAAACTTTTCCAAGGCAGCTCCTCGCAAAATAGAGGTAATGCTCGGGACTCCTCCACTTTTGTGGACAACTCCATCCCCTGTATAAAGGTCCCGCTTTGTGATGCGCAAATTTTCTATGGTAGCTACGAAGATTGGCCTTCGTTGCGTGATATGTTCACGGCCGTATATCTCAATCGTCCGAAGCTAACACCGGCACAGAAATTATATTTGCGGAATAAAACGCGAGGAAAAGCTGGTACCATCGTATAGCATTAAAAAATATGTGACGAAAACTTTTCGCTTGCTTGGGAAGCGTTGAGAGCTCGCTTTGAAAACAAGCGAGTTCTGATCGATAAACAACTTAAAATGCTATTCTCTATATCTTCAGCTAATTCTGAAAATATTGAAGTAATCCAGAAAATTCAAAGTACGTTAATGATTGCCTTTCTGGCTTAAATCTGAAGGTGTTTCTGGCTCTTAGGGTATAGATCTCGTCCAAATGTTCAATAGGAACTTGAGCGGTTGGGAGGAGGGTTCGTTCATGGTTTGTTGAAAAATTAGCTTGGATATGGGTAGAACCCCTCGCAAGTGCCTTCAGTTATATCGAAAATCGGATGTCTGGACTGACTGGAGGAAGATTCGATGGATTGTGTATGCAACAAGGCGGTTGCATTTTTGGATGGTTTGGTATTTGGTTTGTTAGCTGGCACCTTTTGTTCAGGCTTGCTTGTTAGCTGGGGATGAAACATGGTATGGTGAGATTTCTTACAATTAAGACATCGAAGCGTGCTTTGGCATTTGGCAGCAGGGTGATTATAAGCCAAGCAATTAGCGCAAAAACCGTTGCTTTCGATGAGCTTGGACCGTTCGAGAATCGAAATTTTCCAAAATTCCTGACAGTACCTAAGCGGATAGTTTTTTGTGCATAATTTGCACTTAGCTGATAGTGTCTCTTGCGAGTGATAAGATTGTATCTTTGCTGGCGTTTTTTGTGGGAACGAGTGACGGACTTTTGTAGTTTTATAGCCTTGCAAACGCTCAACCACTTCGTATCGCCTAGTAAGAAACTCGTCTATTTGCGACCAATTTTTATCGGACTTACCCATGATTCAAAAAATTCAAATACCAAGATGGACGGAGTTCCCTCAAGATACAAAAATTCAAATTCACGGTTTCTGTGACGCTTCCGAGAAGGCGTACTGTGCAGCCATTTACTTAGTATCCCAAACACCCAACTTAGTTTCGTCACATCTTTTCTTTTCAAAAACGAAAGTAGCACCCCTACAAACAGTGAGTCTTCCGCGCTTAGAACTGTATGGAGCAGTCCTATTAGCCAAATGCATTAAGAATGTCATCAATCAACTGCCTCTAGAAGATGTAGAAGTCTTTTTCTGGTCCGACTCGTCGATAGTGCTTGCGTGGCTTTAAAAACCCCCATGCAATTGGAAAGTGTACGTGGCTAATCGGACTTCACAAATCATCGCAAGTGTTGGAAATATCAAATGGCGTCACGTATCCACGAACCACAACCCGGCAGATTTGGGAACGCGAGGGTACAGGCCACAGGACCTAGTACAACATTCACTTTGGTGACTGATTTGCTTGACCTTTTCTTGTCGGTCCAAGCAGGAATCTCGATACGAGTTTCAAATTTTATTGGGAATGAATACTTAAATAAATTACAAAAAAATAAAGAAAAATTAATAGTTTGGTTCAATGAATATTGACCGTGTTATCGGTTACGTTGCTTGAACTTATACGAAAGACGAAATAAAAAATTACCGGTTCAAAAATCTTGACCGTCGATGTGTGGTGTTACTTGATTAAAAAATTCAATTAACTAGCTTTTCAAAATTGGCGAACTGAACTGAACGAGAATGGTTATGACTGCTGATCAATGGTGTTCGCATCGCAGATGGATCACCATTCACCCCCACGGAAATAAATAATCAAAATATCCACACAAATTTTTCTTGAAAACGAGCTCCAATAAAAATCAATTAAATCATGTCGTGTGAAGACTGAGGAAGATATTGATTTACAGTGATTATGAATTCAAAAGATAATTATTTGATTCAATCTAAATGATGATTTATAATAGCGGAATTTCTAAAAGAAAAAATGTATCAAAAATTTATTAAACTCGAATATGTATGGTTCACCGACGTACAATTTTGTGACCAACAAAATGATAAAAACGACTTAAAGATTTTATATTTTCCTTAAATCTAATTTTATCATGTATTAAATTGATTCGATGATGAAATTGCTATATTCCCTCAGCTGAGCACGCGGTTATTTTATGCCGGGCTTAAGTGTGGTTCTGTTCAACAAAAACTTATTCTTTTTCAGCCGTTTAGTTGGGCGCCAATGATTTGCTTGACCTTTTCTTGTCGGTCCAAACAGGAATCTCGATAAACTGTTGTTCCAATGGGATGGTGATAATAATGAGGTTGACTTACGGTTGATGATTTTGGGATTACCGGTGTACGGTCTAACTACGGTCTAACTGCTGCCAAATGAATAGACCAGAATTTATATCCACAGACTCTTTATTTCAACGGGTAACAACTTGGTTGGGGATTTGTCGGAAGGAATGTGGGGGAACAATGCCGATAAGTATATTCCCCAGGTATACGCACGCTGAGGATTGACTTTAACCAAACCAATGTCGTCAGCTTTAATAAATTGCTTAGTTAGGATTACTTCCGTTCTTGCGAGGCTGATGCGTGTTGTTCGGTCCGTGCCCAATTCCAAAAAGGAAAAATATTTTTCTAGCCTCGTGGTATGTGACCATGTCAATTCGTGTCTATACCGATATGATGGTTCGTGTCTTGAATAACTATTGGTTACGTACATTCATCTGGCAATTCCTCCCCATTTTGAAGTTTAGCTTTGACAGTTTCGTTATGTTTACATTTCTCATAATCGTTCTTATGTCTATTATTTGGCCAATAAAAATAATAGATCATTATCCCCCTCTCATCTTCAGCGACACGTTAACAAAAAAATGTGGAGCGTTTAGTAGGGATATGAGAATGGTGGTTCGAATGCGATTCACGGGCTGTGGTTTGATGGACGTTAGACCTTACATCGAAATTGTTCTACATGATCTTCATCAACCCCATCCTGACTCGTTCAGTTCCGTCTTTCCTATTTAGTTTTAGTACGCATTACATAAGCTACGGTAGATGAAAGGCATTGGTAAATGATTTGGTTATGAATCTTTTCTTGTTGCTTTGATCGATTTACTAGCAATGTACTGAGGATATAATATAACAAAACTATGGATATAACAAAACTAAACTTAGTTATTTTATTCAGTAATTCAGTTCATTTACAAACGTAATTATTATTTCAATATGGCAGAATCAATGGAATATGGAGGCCCGCCATATATTCATCGAAATTCTTGAGAAGGCGAATGTACTGAATGAGTTAATGGCGATCAACGACAACAATCAAACTAAATTAAGTTTACGAATCAAATTATCTATGGTATTGTATTTTTAAAACTGTCGAAATAAGTTTGTCAGTATTGATATGAAAACTCGTAAAAGTTTACGTTACGAGTTTGTAATGCATACGAAATCCGATCTGGTAGCACCATCGTCATGAAGAAGAAGGTGCAAGAAAAAGAGTTTTTAGATTGGAGATAACAGAGAGGCGACACGTATTTTTGAGTAAGCAAGCATTTTTGTGAATAGAAAAAGCGAATAAACATTTTTGTGGATATTTCGAGTTGTGAAATATAAATCCTGTGTTTCACTGGTACGACACCCACAATTTGGTGACCCCGCCTTTTTGGATACGAAGCAAGAGTCATTTACTCTTCTCGCTTTTCTTTGCGGCATATATAAGCTTGCAACATTTATTTGTTTTTTTTCGCGAAGCACGCCATATACGTTTTTGTTCCGTTATTGGTGGCAATTTCGTCGCTACCTTGTCGCCGACGTGGCGAC
>NW_016158044.1:43994-50703 GCF_001687245.7 Rhagoletis zephyria
GTTCTTCAAACGTCGAAGTGCAAATTATGAAATCATCGACATATGCGAATGCATGTGGAACCAAATCACGGAAAATTTTATCAATGAGAATGGCTAATGTGGCGGGAGAATTTCTCAACCCCATCGTCATGCGACGAAAAGCATAGAGTCTGTTACCGAATGCAAAAGCGGTTTTCAGTTGACTCGATTTTGCCAAAGGAATTTGAAAGAAAGCTTGAGACAGATCAATACTGGTTAGGAATTTAGCTGACTTTAGTCGTACTAAAATTTGGTTAGTATCCGTAATTGGATAGGCATTTGGAATAGTAATTTTATTCAGCTCTCTCGCGTCCAAGCACACGCGACACGTTCCGTCTTTTTTCTTTACAGCCAGAATTGGTGACCGGCAAGGGCTTTCTTCGATGTTCATAATGATGTCACGACTACGCATTTTATCCAATTCGGCTTGAACTTGTTCAGCCACATATGGCGATACTGGATACTGGCAGATTCGTTGTTGTTGTTGTTGTAGCGGCTACAACAACCCCGCCCAGATCGGTTGGTATCTCAGTCGTTGTCGTCAAGTTCCACTAACGGCAACCCTAGGAAGCGTGCAGCTTCTGTGGGATCTGTCCACAGGGACAAGGCCGTTAGGGTTGTCGGGTTTTCCGGGCATGCGAAGAGATGNGAAACCGTATGAGAATGGTTGTTAACCGTAACCGTGAGATAATCGCGACAATGTAAAACATTTCTCTGAGATAAAGAAAACATCGCGGAGTCGTGGTTGGTTAACTTGATTGACTGCGTCTTGCTGGTGAGTAGGGACTGGAGCTGAAGTAGGTTTGGTAATTGGTAGTGTTCGTTCAGAACATTTAGTTGATGGCTCTTTGCCATCCCTTTGAGTTTGATTATATTCATTAAGAATCAGAGTAGAATTATTGCTGGAATTCGGGACTGAAGATTTGTCGATTTGTAGAGGGACTTCGGTAGAGTGCGGATTGTTAGAGACAGTGGATTTAGATAAAGTTGTGGATTCTGAGTACGATGGACCACTATTCCCAATCGACTCCCTTACGCGTTTTTTGAACACGGGCATTGATCAGACGTAACTCCTGGTCGTGAACATTTGTAGCAGATCACCCTATTCGGTTGGGTTCGACACTTTTTGAAGTGATGGCCCCACACGAGACATTTTGCACATCGTACATTTTCGTCGACCTCAACAACGAGAAATGGGTCGACGATAGTTCCTACTTTCGTATCATTCTCTTTTGGATTGTTGTCATTTTTATAATCTCCGACTGGTTTCGAATACTTACGTTTCTGAGATGCTTGTTCTTTTGCTTGTTCAAGTATGCACATTCCCTGTCGTCGGAGTCGGACCCAGGAAATGAAGCGGTATATTCCGAAGGTGAAGAATCATCCGGTGGATCATGTATTGCCGAAATTTTCCGTGGCGCTGATCGCTGTCTATCCGAACGGGTTCTTTCCTGACGGGGTGTGGCAACAATGAACGAATGTGGTGCGATTCGCTGAGCGAACTCACGCAATTGCTCCAACGTGTGGACTTATCTAGTGTGGACGAGTTCACGCAGATGATCGGATGAGGTACCAATGATGATATCGAGGTGGTCCCGTTCATCCAGACCTCAGGAATTACCCTGCAGTGTGAGCAGTGTTTGCGAACGTGGGTCGAATTTAATCTGTGCATATGACATTATTACTTGGGCCCGAGTATGTTTGTTGAGGAAACGAGCTCGAAGTTTCGAGCAAAAATCTTGATAATCTCTGAAGTTCCTCAGTTCGGTGAAGTACCATTGTAGAGCGGCCCCCGTGAGTGTGGGCACCAAACGCGTAACCAATTCGTGGTCGGGTACTCCAATCTTATATCGAAATGAGCCAATAATAGCCAAATAATCTTCAACCGATAGAAATTTTTCGTTCACATGAACGCCATCGAATTGAGCACGTCCCATCCATGATGGTAAGCCTCGGAATTTCCTATCCATTGCATCCGCTTGGGCAGATTCGTCGAATATAGTGGCTTGATTTGGTCGTGATTGTGGTGGACCGGGTAACGAATAATTCTGATATAAATGAGATGGTTGATTAATTGGTTCTTGGATATGTGACGTTCTAAGACCACGGTAGGTATTGATCGTTTGAGTTTGTAAGGTTGAAGGACCACCCAAATAACCATAAGGAGGTGCCACCGAGGGTGGTATCCAGGTATGATTTCGGGTCGTTGGCATGGTTTGGTTCATGTCACGAACGTCAGGTATTGGTGTCTGTAAATGAATCCGGTCACGGATCATTTGCTGTTGCATCTGTGTTTGGGTTCTCAACAACTCAGACACCATTTTGGACAGTTGGTGTAATGAGAGTGTTGGTTCCGTCCCGTTTGACACTGAATTGAGAACGGCTGGTAGAGCATTTGAATTAACCGTACTAGTGGTCAGGGTATACCGTGGTTCAGTTGCCTGAACCGAAGTTGGTATATTCGGGTTTGGAATCGAATCTGGTATGGTTAAGGGTAAATATTGGGATGAAACAGTATTTTGAGTTGAACTCATCGTTCCCCGTTCATTCTCAAAACCATGCAAGGTCGAGTTCAAACTTAATCGGGAACCGCCCAGGATTCCCGTATTCGGTGAAGACATCCGAAGCTCACGAATCTTCGACTGAAATTTTCTGATCAGATCTGCCTGGTATGTAGCCGACTCGGGTTTTAACTTTAACCGAGCGGTTCGATAACAATAATGTATCATTTGATGAAGACGACCCTGAGGTGTTAACACCTCATTCGCCTCATTCATTGGGTGTAGGGCATGGGATTTTATCAACCATGGTTGGCCCACGTAAGCAGATATTTTACCATTGAGAGCGGCTATTTCGGTGTCGGTCCACTGAACTGGCGCTGGATATAGGTTATATATCTCCCCTTCGATCTGTCGCTGTTCGTCTGTCAAATAAGTTGCATCGAGAATGGGAAACAATTCCATGTTCAAAGACTCTAATACCAAGTTGTAAATTCAGATTATTAAAAAAATTCTACCAACGGTAGACGTAAAGTCCGTACTATGATAGTCTGGGTTATAAGATGGCGGTACTCGATTTAAAATCAATACCGCATTTACTTCAGTTTATTATTATTATTATTCTATGATTGTGTCTAAGCCTGATCAGCGAAAACCAATCTATGTTAGTTTTGAATATCCAATTTAAAAAAATAATGCCGCATAAATCGACCACTATTTGAATATTGCTTTTAATCTAATTAGTTTAACAAAAAATTCACGCTCAGTTATTTGTATATCTCGTGTGATTTTCGGTCCAAAATTTTGTGTAGTATTATACCGAACGTGGGCTGAGAATGGCGTTTAACGCACTAGCTCGAATCTTTTTATGGACCAAGTTGTTTGCTCCCGGGATGCAGCGAAGGCCTTGAATACTTGGGAGTGTTTCCTGTATCTCCTTCGGTCCCTTCTGTCGCCAACAAGGTACGCAACAAAGATCAAGACTATCCACCCCCGAATTTACCGGAAGACCAAATCAGATTGAGAATATTCAACCAGTTTGAGAATGTTAAACGAGATTAATTTGATACGAGTTTCAAATTTTATTGGGAATGAATACCCAAAGAAATTACAAAAAAATAAAGAAAAATTAATAGTTTGGTTCAATTAATATTGACCGTGTTATCGGTTACGTTGCTTTAACTTATACCCAAAGACGAAAAGAAAAATTATCGGTTCAAAAATCTTGACCGTCGATGTGTGGTGTTACTTGATTAAAAAAATTCAATTAACTAGCTTTTCAAAATTGGCGAACTGAACTGAACGAGAATGGTTATGACTGCTGATCAATGGTGTTCGCATCGCAGATCGATCACCATTCACCCCCGCGGAAATAAATAATCAAAATATCCACACAAATTTTTATTGAAAACGAGCTCCAATAAAAATCAATTAAATCATGTCGTGTGAAGACTGAGGACGATATTGATTTACAGTGATTATGTATTCAAAATATAATTATTTGATTCAATCTAAATGATGATTTATATAAGCGGAATTTCTAAAAGAAAAAATTATCAAAAATCTATTAAACTCGAATATGTATGGTTCACCGGCGTACAATTTCGTGACCAACAAAATGAGAAAAACGACTAAAAGATTTTANCACGCTCAGTTATTTGTATATCTCGTGTGATTTTCGGTCCAAAATTTTGTGTAGTATTATACCGAACGTGGGCTGAGAATGGCGTTTAACGCACTAGCTCGAATCTTTTTATGGACCAAGTTGTTTGCTCCCGGGATGCAGCGAAGGCCTTGAATACTTGGGAGTATTACCTGTATCTCCTTCGGTCCCTTCTGTCGCCAACAAGGTACGCAACAAAGATCAAGACTATCCACCCCCGAATTTACCGGAAGACCAAATCAGACTGAGAATATTCAACCAGTTTGAGAATGTTAAACGAGATTACTTTGATACGAGTTTCAAATTTTATTGGGAATGAATACCCAAAGAAATTACAAAAAAATAAAGAAAAATTAATAGTTTGGTTCAATTAATATTGACCGTGTTATCGGTTACGTTGCTTGAACTTATACCGAAAGACGAAAAGAAAAATGATCGGTTCAAAAATCTTGACCGTCGATGTGTGGTGTTACTTGATTAAAAAATTCAATTAACTTGCTTTTCAGAATTGGCGAACTGAACTGAACGAGAATGGTTATGACTGCTGATCAATGGTGTTCGCATCGCAGATCGATCACCATTCACCCCCGCGGAAATAAAAAATCAAAATATACACAAAAATTTTGATTGAAAACGAGCTCCAATAAAAATCAATTAAATCATGCCGTGTGAAGACTGAGGACGATATTGATTTACAGTGATTATGAATTCAAAAGATAATTATTTGATTCAATCTCAATGATGATTTATAATAGCGGAATTTCTAAAAGAAAAATTTATCAAAAATCTATTAAACTCGAATATGTATGGTTCACCGACGTACAATTTTGTGACCAACAAAATGAGAAAAACGACTAAAAGATTTTATATTTTCCTCAGGTCTAATTTTATGATGTATTAAATTGATTCGATAATGAAATTGCTATATTCTCTCAGCTGAGCACGCGGTTATTTTATGCCGGGCTTAAGTGTGGTTCTGTTCAACAAAAACTTATTCTTTTTCACCCGTTTAGTTGGGCGCCAATGATTTGATTGACCTTTTCTTGTCGGGCCAAACAGGAATCTCGATAAACTGTTGTTGGGTAGCTCGTTTCCAATGGGATGGTGACAAGAAAGTGGCAGACTTACGTTTTGATGATTTTGGGATAATCGGCGAATGGGGGTCCAATTGCTGTCAAATGAATAGACCAGGTTTTGCATTCACAACTTCTTTATTTTCCCCTGCACAATTTGGTTGGGGATTCGCCGGAAGAAATGTGACGGAACCCTTTGCCTTTGACTGAACCAGATACAAGATAAAAAAAAAGANACTTCCGTTCTTGCGAGGCTGATGCGTGTTGTTCTGTCCGTGTCTAATTACAAAAAGGAAAAATATTTTTATAGCCTCGTGGTATGTGACCACCGATTCTTTTATCGCGTGTCAGTGTGGGCGTTTTCATAGTGGCCATGTGTCTTGAATAACTATTGGTTACGTATATTCATCTCTGGCAATTCCCCCCCCCCCCATGGGGGGGGGGGAATTGCCAGATGAATATACGTAACCAATAGTTATTCAAGACACGACCTCATCGGATACCAATGACATGCACTTGAAAACGCCCACACTGACACCGATAAAAGAATCGGTGGCCACATACCACGAGGCTCAGAAAAATATTTTTCTCTTTTTGTAATTAGACACGGACAGAACAACACGCATCAGCCCTCGCAAGAACGGAAGCAATCTTAACTAAGCAATTTATTATAGCTGACGACATTGTTTGGTTAAAGTCAATCCTAGCGTGCGTATACCTGGGGAATATACTTATCGGCATTGTTCCACCACATTCCTTCCCCGGCAAATCCCCAACAAGTTGTTACCTGTGGAAATAAAGAGTCTGTGGATATAAATTCTGGTCTATTCATTTGGCAGCAGTTAGACCACCGTACACCGGTAATCCAAAATCATCAAACGTAAGTCAACCTCATTATTATCACCATCCCATTGGAAACGAGCTACCCAACAACAGTTTATCGAGATTCCTGTTTAGCACCGACAAGAAAAGGTCAACAAATCATTGGCGCCCAACTAAACGGGTGAAAAAGAATAAGTTTTTGTTGAACAGAACCACACTTAAGCCCGGCATAAAATAACCGCGTGCTCAGCTGAGAGAATATAGCAATTTCATTATCGAATCAATTTAATACATCATAAAATTAGACCTGAGGAAAATATAAAATCTTTTAGTCGTTTTTCTCATTTTGTTGGTCACGAAATTGTACGCCGGTGAACCATACATATTCGAGTTTAATAGATTTTTGATAATTTTTTCTTTTAGAAATTCCGCTTATATAAATCATCATTTAGATTGAATCAAATAATTATATTTTGAATACATAATCACTGTAAATCAATATCGTCCTCAGTCTTCACACGACATGATTTAATTGATTTTTATTGGAGCTCGTTTTCAATAAAAATTTGTGTGGATATTTTGATTATTTATTTCCGCGGGGGTGAATGGTGATCGATCTGCGATGCGAACACCAT
>NW_016158044.1:50728-68273 GCF_001687245.7 Rhagoletis zephyria
CTTTGGGAGAGAATTTTCGCTTACTCTCTTGATTTTGATTGTTGGCTGGTGTTGGCTAATTTTGTTATCGAACGCAACTAGTGATACTTCTTTTACCATTTCATTTTAATATATTCAGTACTTTAGTTCCCCTGTTTCTTATTAATGTTCAAGCAATAAATAATTTTTCCTTGCATTTTATTGCCTAAATTTTGTGTGAAATTCCTTTAAAATATGGTAAGTGTTATCGATTACACCATCACCAGTACTAATGTTCGAATGATAACTGTCAGACGACGCCTGAAAAGCCTGCAAAGCCTGAAACAAGTTCGAAATTTGGCATCTTTCAGGATTTTCAGATTTCGGTTATGGAGCAGCTTCTATACAATTGCACTTGCCTCAAGCCGCAACGGCTGAAGAACCTGCTATGGAGCTTCAGCTTAATTCTCAAATTTTGAAACAACATCGAAATTTCATGTTGCCAAACATCGATGTTTCTCCAGTTCTAATACCCAATCACATAGTGGAAGAAATGCCGAAAAAGCTATTAACCTAAAAGAATTAACCTAGATGCTGATGCCTCGCTGGGGTGAGGTAGTTTGTGTAGTGTGGGAGCAGAAGGGCCTCTACTGTCTTCGCTACCGGGGAAAGGAGAGTTATCCGACAATAAGACTCTCCTTTGTGTTCTGGTTTCCCCGGTTTGAGCAGTGGGACCCCATTTTCCAGATGTCTGGAATGACGAGAGTGGCCTGACAGATTGAGGACCTTGGTTAAATAGTCTACTCCCGCATGACCTAAATTTTTCAGCATAAGCATGCATATTCCGTCGTGTCCCATGGCTATGGAGGCTTTCGCCTTCCCGATGGCTACCTCAACTTCACCGCTAGTGGAAGCAAGAGGCACACTTAGCAGTTTGTGCAGCCTTCTGGTCACTCGACGTTTGGTTTTGTCCGCTGGAGGATGCAGCGTGAATTGTTGGCTAAAATAGCTCCCGCATCTCTCCGGCTCCGGTTGACCAAAGCTTACTGACGCCAGAGGTGAAGTTACAAGTCTTCAGATGCACTTCCCACTTCTTCTTTAACAACTATGATTTGCTGTGCAACTTCGTCTCTTGGGCCTCAGCTATTAATATTCCATGCCGGCCCATAAAGACGTTATCTCCTTGACCTTGCTCTGTAGTCCGTTAAAGTTAAATTGTGGAAGATCCGTGTGCCTAGGGAGACTTATTGCTATGTGGGGTGGGAGTGCTGTGTATTGCCTGCCCGTCGTTGGACGTGGGTGCTGCTGTGGAAGGTAGTGGGCGGCGTCGGCGTTGGGACTTGCGACCGACCAGCGCAGCACGGGTTTTCGAAGTTCCTCTTCCAATCTCGCGTGATGCGCAGACCTAAACATGCAGGTTTTGCACTTGACTGATGTCACGCTACGGAATATCCTGGTCTGACACACCGTGCAGATTGTTGGAGGAACCGGGAGTTGTTGGTGGCGGCGTGTGGGTGGTGGTGCGGTTGTCCCTGAGGTGTGGTCTATTGTGTCAGTGGTGTGGTCTATTGTATTGTGTTGCGGTGCGGTAGTGTTTGTGTTGAGCTGCTCAGTAGTACTTTGGTGTGTCGTGGAGGCAGCTCGGTTCGAGCAAGGAGCCACGTATGCTATGGTCCATTTCCTATGAGTCCTGAAGCCTGAGCAGACTCGGAGGTGACTCCACCGGTTGCAGGAGTTGCATCTGACGGAGGTGGAGCTGTAGTGTAGTCGTCTCTGTCACACGCAGCAGGTGTAAGTGTCTGTCCCAGAGTTTTACTCGATGCAAGCCCAGAGCAGAAGTACTATGGACGGATAACATTTTAGAGATTTGCCGACCTAAACGGGGTTAGATTGCCGAAACAACAGCCTTGGTCGGGTAAAGCCCGAGGCATTCCGCTACGTAGAACCAGCTGTCGTTTGAATGAGCTCGAATTAGTGTTGGGGCCGCTTGCTTAGCAGACCCAATAGGAGATTAAACAGATGAAAAAGCATCGATTACAACAATAACTGAACAGGCAGGCGACAAAGTGGAATTAGGCTATTCAGAAACATTATTACGAAATCTGCTAGCATTATGTTTGTTCCTTGGAATTGTTGTTGCATCTGTTCGTTTGTTTACATTTTATGCTGAACAGCTGATTGTTGTTTGGCAATATTGTTAAAACAACCTATCCATCAATCTTGGTTGTGTGGTATAAAAAACAGGGCTTCATATCTCATATATACCAATATTGGCCATTTAAGTGCAGCTTCGGTAAGCAGTCTCTAGTCACTAATAGCGACTTTTGCAGGTTAACATGGATTTTGAGACGATTTGGTATTCAGTTCAGTAAGCTCTCTCACATCTCTAGTCTCAAAAAAAGTCACTAATTTGTCAGCTGGCTCTGAACTGGTCACAAAAAGAAAAATATGGATGAAAAGATAATTGCTTTCCATTTTATTAAAAAAACGCGAGAACTTAACGAGGAAATAATATTGTACTAATGGTTTTTTCTCTTAATAAATAGTAAATAAACAAAAAAATAAGTTTCATTAGAAAATAAACCTTGAACTTCGTAAAAATTCGTTGAAAATTTTTTTGTTTTAAAACATTAAGATCTAAAGATTATGGGCCGTAGTCATAGTCAAAATAAAGTCGACTTTAAAGTTAGTTGCAGCTTTTTGACATAATTTTCAATGGGATATCTGTCAAAAAAGCTGCAAACTAACTTTAAAGTCGACTTTATTTTGACTATGACTACGGGCCTATGTAACAAAATAAAATTAACCAAAAAAGAAGAAAACAAAAATTAAATAAAAAAATAAGAAATTCTCTGCGTCCGAGGAGGACTCGAACCCGGATCTCTCGAGCGGCAGTCTAATGATTTGACCACTCGGCTGTTGCGACTCTTAAGCTCCATAACAGGTTTTTCAGGTAGAAACAGGCGGTTGCGAGACTTTACATGGAAAGCGGTCAGCGAAGCTATGGGCAGTCCAGGTAAGAAACTGTGTAGAATGAATTGGGTACCAAAATACAAATAAAGGGTACTCTTTAGTACGTTGCCTAACTATTTCGAGGTATTGCGTCCAAAGGGGTGACCCGATCCAAAAAAAATTGCACACACTTGTAGTCAAGGGTCTACACATTATTTTAACACCCACTTTTGTAATTTTTGGTCAATAATTTATTTACAAATTGGGTTTGAAATATGTGAGGGTTATAATCCCTAAGTGCGGCAGAAGGCCGCCTACCCAGAAAGGTGTTCTCTGTAAAAGGTGTTCAGCTCCTTTCTTCGCAAAACGGAAAGAGAATTCTACTTTGTGAGGGTTACAATCCCTAAGTGCGGCCGAAGGCCGCCTACGCAGAAATGTGTTCTCTGAAAAAGGTTTGCAGCTCCTTTTCTTCGCAAAACAGAAAGAGAATTCTATTTTATGAGGGTTATAATCCCTAAGTGGGTATAAGTGCAGAATATGTACATTTCTCTGATTGTAAAAATTTATATTGGGATGGATAGGGGTCTTAGTCCTTATCATAACCATAATAGACATCACTGGGGCGGCAGCCCCAGGTTTACCACACAGAAAGGGAATTCTAGTTACCTCATCCTTTCCCAATGCTAGATGGTGCACACCAAAAGGAGAATTCTATTTGGTAAGGGTTATAATCCTAAAGCGCGGCCGAAGGCCGCCTACGCAGAAATGTGTTCTCTGCTAAAAGTGTTCAGCCCCCCCTTCTTTCGCCTGATAACCACCTTGGGATAATTTCTTTTATTTAAAAATCCTACAGATTCTGTTAGTTGGGTTATATTCCACTTCAAACTGCTCAATTTCCCTCGGTAAATGCCGTTTTTCGCCCATTTTCAAACGGTTCCCTAGGGGCCTCTGGGAGGCCCCGAAGGGAAGGGTGCGACTTTTCGTAAAGGGGAGGCTGTCCCCTTTCGAATGGGGGGTTTAGGGGGCCACGCCAACACCCCCTCGTCGTACTGATCATAAGTTGATGCTCAGCATGCATAAGCAAGTTGTGCAAAAACTGAAGAAATAAGTGAAAGAATCTCACTGTACGAGAGGACAGAGTTTGTTAAACGACCATTGACTCGAAGTAAACCGTTTCTGTCGATAAAGATATTTAATGCCAGCCTCAGTATATCCAGTAAACAAACTTAGCTATTTTTTTTCACCAAGTTTGGTCCCCATAAAGGACTAGTGTTGCAAGCAACGCTTTTTCGGCAATTAGGGTGTTGTGCAGCTATTTATTGTGGTGAAAATTATTTAAGCACTGGAGAGATTTATTCACATGGAATTGGAGATAGGGCTCATAGATTAATTTTAAATAAATTGTGAATCTGCGAAAATATATTTTCAGCAGATGAATATACTTTTTAACCTTTCTCCCGAAAATTTACAGGCTCGAAAATATGCGAGTAACATTCAAATATCGTCGCTTGGATGGAAAATTGCCGGAAGCGTCATTTTGACAATTTGTGGTTTTTGGATATCTTCTTTAGTTTCCGAGTAATTGACTAAAATGTTTTCGGTTATTTGGTACAAATTGCGTTAGTATTGCTATCGTACTAAACTAATCAAAATCTTTCAAATAGAGTTATCTGTTCTTCTTTAGTTTCCGACATATTCAGCTTTATCATGAGTTTCATTTTCTAGAACCGGGTCACTTTTTACTTTTCGTTTGCGTGTATTCACTACAGGTGGATGAAAAAACTGTTGGCGAAATTTGGTTCGGGCGAAACTCACGATTAGGCTGATTAGTAAAAAGTATCGTTAATTTATAAAAATTGTTATCACTTTTTGGCGTATATCAAATTTTTTGACAAATATCGTATTCGACAAAAATTTATTAAACTCATAAATGGTTGACACTAAACTAAAAAAATAAAACAATTTAAGAATTTCATGAACTAGTACATAGCATTCTCCGACACTGTGGAGAAAATCTGTGGTCTAGTTCCTGAGAAATTGCATTCCAAACTTCAATTGTGAGTTACCGAAAGTAACTTGTGACAATCTTTTATCCAGGCGACGATATAATATTTACCTAAAATATGCATCTAAATAGATTATAATTGTCATTATTTTCGCAGTTAGAGTATATGCCAGACGAGTAACAGGTATACAAGTATACCTAAATTAGCGCTTGAGCTTGTATATTTATCTCTCTCTAACTTATTAATTATATATACGTCAGCACCAATGCCCGACAAAGTTATGTCTGTATTTAATAATGGCCCTATGACAAAATATTCATGAAATGTATTCGTAGATTTTTATTTACTTTCATTTCATATATTAGTATTGAGATGAATCATTTTTACTAAATACCAGGAATAAATATTTAATAAAAAACTATTTCATTTAAGCTTAACCAACTTTTAGTTGCTCGGAGCTAATTTTGGAACGCTTCATGAAATATTTTCATAGACAGTAAATGCAACCCTGGGTGCATCATTAACGAGCTGAAAAACCAAACAAATAAAAAAATTCCATCTGAACCAATATTCCCAAAAATTATAAAGCAAAACAAAAGCCATTTTTCGAATTTATGCACTGTTATTTTTATTATTGCAATACAATTTCGCAGCTCTTCAAACATTTTCCACATTATGCTTTTAGGGCTAGTAGTTTCCGACCCCATTTGCTCGTTTTTTTTTCGGTTCTGAATTTAGGCTAGGCTTCATGGGAACTAACTTGGGTGCAAACAGACCACATTTTGTAAATATGTACATATGTATACACTTCAACTGAATTGTGATATTTAATTTTATTTTATAATGAAAAATGAATTTAATGTGCAATTTTTTAAGTTTACTAGATGTAAGACAACTTTTAATTTTCTTTATATATTGCATTCTTTAGTTTTAATTCTGTTTAAGTTAAGTTGTAAATGTGAAAATAGGCCTCCTGGGCAACCGAGCACATTAAAAAAAAAATCGGTAACGCGCGTAAAAGCATACCTCACAAGTGGTGTGGAAAATGCAAGAACAAATATAAATGGAATAATTCGAAATTATGAAATGGTTATTGGTATTTCCCATCTCAAAGGGGATGGTTAATTTGAACGTTATTTAAGCTGCCTTTATGTAAGCGTTTTGGCTAGTCGATATCTTAAGTAAATTTTCCAGTCGACAGAAATTGACCCGTGAAAAGGCAACTTCAGGAATTTTTTAATTTTCTTTTTTTTTTTTTGCTGGGGCGTCTTTTGAAGATGTGCCAAATTATATTAAATGCAAAACAACAATTTCTTTAAGCCATCTTGTGCAGCAATTTGTTGATCTTATCCTGATTAGCCTTCTTGCGCCAGCCTCGGGTTGATGTGTTGAGCTTGAATAGCAACAGGAAGTTGGGGGCTTTCTTGAAGTGAAGTGAATCAACGCACTGAATTTCGTGCGCTTCGCGAAATTTGCGTTCGATCATAAAGCAGAGATTGGAACACGCTTGACCATTCCACGTTTGTACATCAATTCACGAACTGATTTAAGATTTTGATACCCCCATATAGGGTTCGGCATACGTAGCATATTAATGGTTGCCTTGCTCAATTTGTTGAACACACCGTTTTAATGTGGCGAAGACAGAACTGTAAAACTACACACTTTTTGTGCAACTTTGTTGATACCGCGGATGCGGATCACAAAAGCCAATTTGGATTTTTCAAGCCCGTCGAATTGGCCGCATTTCTTTGCCACACAGCGCTCCTCCATCTCACGGCGTCCATCACGGAGTTTTCTTGTTTGATATCTCAGCATGCACCAAGTTTTCACGTTTACGGAGTGCAATCACAGCAGAGCGCTTTAGTTTACGTTTGATCAGGGTAGCAATTTGCTGACCTGCTCTTGCTGAACTGCAGCTTCGACTCGGGGACAGTAGGCAGCTTCCTGGAAGGTTGTCTGCCCTTTGCTTGCGGTTTCTTACCGGCCGTGATGGTAGTCCTCTTAACTTGTTACTTAGCACGTTGAAAAGGCGAAAGAAGTTTCGCCAAATGTTTGGAGCACATCGTAAATGAGCCACTCGATTTATAACATTTCTATAAACAATTTAATTAAATACTTTTTATACATAGATATGCTGCAACCATGCACTTACTTTCCCAAATTCCATCCTGCTTATCGGCATAATTTTCCAAATATGCCTGCGCCTTCTTTGTTGGCTCGACATATCCTAAAAAGACATAAATTTACATTAAACAATAGAAATCGCAAAAATTAGCAAATAAATACTCGCTTTATTTTGTTTTGTTGTCAA
Source organism: Rhagoletis zephyria (assembly GCF_001687245.7). Lineage (NCBI taxonomy): Eukaryota > Metazoa > Arthropoda > Insecta > Diptera > Tephritidae > Rhagoletis > Rhagoletis zephyria. The sequence continues at coordinate 57,959 of NW_016158044.1, forward strand.
ATTTCTGAGAAATGTGAATTCACCACGATGCCATACAGAAAGAACAAGGACCAGGGATGTAATTTTAAGTAAACGTATTATTTTTGGAAATTGGTTGTTCGTTCGCTAGTTTTGAATACTCATTTGGGTAATGCATTTCTTGAGCTAGTTTTATAAGGCGTGTTTTGACCCAATGAATTTTCCTTTGAGTAATAACAAAAGATTCATAATTTATATTTGGAGTGGACTGTAATGCTTTTATTCTATGAACAAATCGAAACATGTAAGTTATTACTCGCAAAGCCTTTAACCAAGATGAAAAGCGATTTAAGATGTCTGGTTGGTTTTCCAAAGTATGTAGAGCTTCTACTTTACGTTCTTCGAGTGGGGCGACATTTTGTCGAAAAGATAATGGCCATTGGTCGGGGGGTTGGAGCAGCCATGCGGGTCCGTGTCATGATCTATTATTTTTATTGGCCAAATAATCGACATAAGAACGATTATGAGAAATGTAAACATAACGAAACTGTCAAAGCTAAACTTCAAAATTTTGAAGTTTAGCTTTGACAGTTTCGTTATGTTTACATTTCTCATAATCGTTCTTATGTCGATTATTTGGCCAATAAAAATAATAGATCATGACACGGACCCGCATGGCTGCTCCAACCCCCCGACCAATGGCCATTATCTTTTCGACAAAATGTCGCCCCACTCGAAGAACGTAAAGTAGAAGCTCTACATACTTTGGAAAACCAACCAGACATCTTAAATCGCTTTTCATCTTGGTTAAAGGCTTTGCGAGTAATAACTTACATGTTTCGATTTGTTCATAGAATAAAAGCATTACAGTCCACTCCAAATATAAATTATGAATCTTTTGTTATTACTCAAAGGAAAATTCATTGGGTCAAAACACGCCTTATAAAACTAGCTCAAGAAATGCATTACCCAAATGAGTATTCAAAACTAGCGAACGAACAACCAATTTCCAAAAATAATACGTTTACTTAAAATTACATCCCTGGTCCTTGTTCTTTCTGTATGGCATCGTGGTGAATTCACATTTCTCAGAAATTTGACAACAAAACAAAATAAAGCGAGTATTTATTTGCTAATTTTTGCGATTTCTATTGTTTAATGTAAATTTATGTCTTTTTAGGATATGTCGAGCCAACAAAGAAGGCGCAGGCATATTTGGAAAATTATGCCGATAAGCAGGATGGAATTTGGGAAAGTAAGTGCATGGTTGCAGCATATCTATGTATAAAAAGTATTTAATTAAATTGTTTATAGAAATGTTATAAATCGAGTGGCTCATTTACGATGTGCTCCAAACATTTGGCGAACTTTCTTTCGCCTTTTCAACGTGCTAAGTAACAAGTTAAGAGGACTACCATCACGGCCGGTAAGAAACCGCAAGCAAAGGGCAGACAACCTTCCAGGAAGCTGCCTCCTGTCCCCGAGTCGAAGCTGCAGTTCAGCAAGAGCAGGTCAGCAAATTGCTACCCTGATCAAACGTAAACTAAAGCGCTCTGCTGTGATTGCACTCCGTAAACGTGAAAACTTGGTGCATGCTGAGAAATATCAAACAAGAAAACTCCGTGATGGACGCCGTGAGATGGAGGAGCGCTGTGTGGCAAAGAAATGCGGCCAATTCGACGGGCCTGAAAAATCCAAATTGGCTTTTGTGATCCGCATCCGCGGTATCAACAAAGTTGCACAAAAAGTGCGTAGTTTTACAGTTCTGTCTTCGCCACATTAAAACGGTGTGTTCATCAAATTGAGCAAGGCAACCATTAATATGCTACGTATGCCGAACCCCCTATATGGGGTTATCCAAATCTTAAATCAGTTTGTGAATTGATGTACAAACGTGGAATGGTCAAGCGTGTCCCAATCTCTGCTTTGTGATCGAACGCAAATTTCGCGAAGCGCACGAAATTCAGTGCGTTGATTCACTTCACTTCAAGAAAGCCCCCAACTTCCTGTTGCTATTCAAGCTCAACACATCAACCCGAGGCTGGCGCAAGAAGGCTAATCAGGATAAGATCAACAAATTGCTGCACAAGATGGCTTAAAGAAATTGTTGTTTTGCATTTAATATAATTTGGCACATCTTCAAAAGACGCCCCAGCAAAAAAAAAAAAGAAAATTAAAAAATTCCTGAAGTTGCCTTTTCACGGGTCAATTTCTGTCGACTGGAAAATTTACTTAAGATATCGACTAGCCAAAACGCTTACATAAAGGCAGCTTAAATAACGTTCAAATTAACCATCCCCTTTGAGATGGGAAATACCAATAACCATTTCATAATTTCGAATTATTCCATTTATATTTGTTCTTGCATTTTCCACACCACTTGTGAGGTATGCTTTTACGCGCGTTACCGATTTTTTTTTTAATGTGCTCGGTTGCCCAGGAGGCCTATTTTCACATTTACAACTTAACTTAAACAGAATTAAAACTAAAGAATGCAATATATAAAGAAAATTAAAAGTTGTCTTACATCTAGTAAACTTAAAAAATTGCACATTAAATTCATTTTTCATTATAAAATAAAATTAAATATCACAATTCAGTTGAAGTGTATACATATGTACATATTTACAAAATGTGGTCTGTTTGCACCCAAGTTAGTTCCCATGAAGCCTAGCCTAAATTCAGAACCGAAAAAAAAACGAGCAAATGGGGTCGGAAACTACTAGCCCTAAAAGCATAATGTGGAAAATGTTTGAAGAGCTGCGAAATTGTATTGCAATAATAAAAATAACAGTGCATAAATTCGAAAAATGGCTTTTGTTTTGCTTTATAATTTTTGGGAATATTGGTTCAGATGGAATTTTTTTATTTGTTTGGTTTTTCAGCTCGTTAATGATGCACCCAGGGTTGCATTTACTGTCTATGAAAATATTTCATGAAGCGTTCCAAAATTAGCTCCGAGCAACTAAAAGTTGGTTAAGCTTAAATGAAATAGTTTTTTATTAAATATTTATTCCTGGTATTTAGTAAAAATGATTCATCTCAATACTAATATATGAAATGAAAGTAAATAAAAATCTACGAATACATTTCATGAATATTTTGTCATAGGGCCATTATTAAATACAGACATAACTTTGTCGGGCATTGGTGCTGACGTATATATAATTAATAAGTTAGAGAGAGATAAATATACAAGCTCAAGCGCTAATTTAGGTATACTTGTATACCTGTTACTCGTCTGGCATATACTCTAACTGCGAAAATAATGACAATTATAATCTATTTAGATGCATATTTTAGGTAAATATTATATCGTCGCCTGGATAAAAGATTGTCACAAGTTACTTTCGGTAACTCACAATTGAAGTTTGGAATGCAATTTCTCAGGAACTAGACCACAGATTTTCTCCACAGTGTCGGAGAATGCTATGTACTAGTTCATGAAATTCTTAAATTGTTTTATTTTTTTAGTTTAGTGTCAACCATTTATGAGTTTAATAAATTTTTGTCGAATACGATATTTGTCAAAAAATTTGATATACGCCAAAAAGTGATAACAATTTTTATAAATTAACGATACTTTTTACTAATCAGCCTAATCGTGAGTTTCGCCCGAACCAAATTTCGCCAACAGTTTTTTCATCCACCTGTAGTGAATACACGCAAACGAAAAGTAAAAAGTGACCCGGTTCTAGAAAATGAAACTCATGATAAAGCTGAATATGTCGGAAACTAAAGAAGAACAGATAACTCTATTTGAAAGATTTTGATTAGTTTAGTACGATAGCAATACTAACGCAATTTGTACCAAATAACCGAAAACATTTTAGTCAATTACTCGGAAACTAAAGAAGATATCCAAAAACCACAAATTGTCAAAATGACGCTTCCGGCAATTTTCCATCCAAGCGACGATATTTGAATGTTACTCGCATATTTTCGAGCCTGTAAATTTTCGGGAGAAAGGTTAAAAAGTATATTCATCTGCTGAAAATATATTTTCGCAGATTCACAATTTATTTAAAATTAATCTATGAGCCCTATCTCCAATTCCATGTGAATAAATCTCTCCAGTGCTTAAATAATTTTCACCACAATAAATAGCTGCACAACACCCTAATTGCCGAAAAAGCGTTGCTTGCAACACTAGTCCTTTATGGGGACCAAACTTGGTGAAAAAAAATAGCTAAGTTTGTTTACTGGATATACTGAGGCTGGCATTAAATATCTTTATCGACAGAAACGGTTTACTTCGAGTCAATGGTCGTTTAACAAACTCTGTCCTCTCGTACAGTGAGATTCTTTCACTTATTTCTTCAGTTTTTGCACAACTTGCTTATGCATGCTGAGCATCAACTTATGATCAGTACGACGAGGGGGTGTTGGCGTGGCCCCCTAAACCCCCCATTCGAAAGGGGACAGCCTCCCCTTTACGAAAAGTCGCACCCTTCCCTTCGGGGCCTCCCAGAGGCCCCTAGGGAACCGTTTGAAAATGGGCGAAAAACGGCATTTACCGAGGGAAATTGAGCAGTTTGAAGTGGAATATAACCCAACTAACAGAATCTGTAGGATTTTTAAATAAAAGAAATTATCCCAAGGTGGTTATCAGGCGAAAGAAGGGGGGGCTGAACACTTTTAGCAGAGAACACATTTCTGCGTAGGCGGCCTTCGGCCGCGCTTTAGGATTATAACCCTTACCAAATAGAATTCTCCTTTTGGTGTGCACCATCTAGCATTGGGAAAGGATGAGGTAACTAGAATTCCCTTTCTGTGTGGTAAACCTGGGGCTGCCGCCCCAGTGATGTCTATTATGGTTATGATAAGGACTAAGACCCCTATCCATCCCAATATAAATTTTTACAATCAGAGAAATGTACATATTCTGCACTTATACCCACTTAGGGATTATAACCCTCATAAAATAGAATTCTCTTTCTGTTTTGCGAAGAAAAGGAGCTGCAAACCTTTTTCAGAGAACACATTTCTGCGTAGGCGGCCTTCGGCCGCACTTAGGGATTGTAACCCTCACAAAGTAGAATTCTCTTTCCGTTTTGCGAAGAAAGGAGCTGAACACCTTTTACAGAGAACACCTTTCTGGGTAGGCGGCCTTCTGCCGCACTTAGGGATTATAACCCTCACATATTTCAAACCCAATTTGTAAATAAATTATTGACCAAAAATTACAAAAGTGGGTGTTAAAATAATGTGTAGACCCTTGACTACAAGTGTGTGCAATTTTTTTTGGATCGGGTCACCCCTTTGGACGCAATACCTCGAAATAGTTAGGCAACGTACTAAAGAGTACCCTTTATTTGTATTTTGGTACCCAATTCATTCTACACAGTTTCTTACCTGGACTGCCCATAGCTTCGCTGACCGCTTTCCATGTAAAGTCTCGCAACCGCCTGTTTCTACCTGAAAAACCTGTTATGGAGCTTAAGAGTCGCAACAGCCGAGTGGTCAAATCATTAGACTGCCGCTCGAGAGATCCGGGTTCGAGTCCTCCTCGGACGCAGAGAATTTCTTATTTTTTTATTTAATTTTTGTTTTCTTCTTTTTTGGTTAATTTTATTTTGTTACATAGGCCCGTAGTCATAGTCAAAATAAAGTCGACTTTAAAGTTAGTTTGCAGCTTTTTTGACAGATATCCCATTGAAAATTATGTCAAAAAGCTGCAACTAACTTTAAAGTCGACTTTATTTTGACTATGACTACGGCCCATAATCTTTAGATCTTAATGTTTTAAAACAAAAAAATTTTCAACGAATTTTTACGAAGTTCAAGGTTTATTTTCTAATGAAACTTATTTTTTTGTTTATTTACTATTTATTAAGAGAAAAAACCATTAGTACAATATTATTTCCTCGTTAAGTTCTCGCGTTTTTTTAATAAAATGGAAAGCAATTATCTTTTCATCCATATTTTTCTTTTTGTGACCAGTTCAGAGCCAGCTGACAAATTAGTGACTTTTTTTGAGACTAGAGATGTGAGAGAGCTTACTGAACTGAATACCAAATCGTCTCAAAATCCATGTTAACCTGCAAAAGTCGCTATTAGTGACTAGAGACTGCTTACCGAAGCTGCACTTAAATGGCCAATATTGGTATATATGAGATATGAAGCCCTGTTTTTTATACCACACAACCAAGATTGATGGATAGGTTGTTTTAACAATATTGCCAAACAACAATCAGCTGTTCAGCATAAAATGTAAACAAACGAACAGATGCAACAACAATTCCAAGGAACAAACATAATGCTAGCAGATTTCGTAATAATGTTTCTGAATAGCCTAATTCCACTTTGTCGCCTGCCTGTTCAGTTATTGTTGTAATCGATGCTTTTTCATCTGTTTAATCTCCTATTGGGTCTGCTAAGCAAGCGGCCCCAACACTAATTCGAGCTCATTCAAACGACAGCTGGTTCTACGTAGCGGAATGCCTCGGGCTTTACCCGACCAAGGCTGTTGTTTCGGCAATCTAACCCCGTTTAGGTCGGCAAATCTCTAAAATGTTATCCGTCCATAGTACTTCTGCTCTGGGCTTGCATCGAGTAAAACTCTGGGACAGACACTTACACCTGCTGCGTGTGACAGAGACGACTACACTACAGCTCCACCTCCGTCAGATGCAACTCCTGCAACCGGTGGAGTCACCTCCGAGTCTGCTCAGGCTTCAGGACTCATAGGAAATGGACCATAGCATACGTGGCTCCTTGCTCGAACCGAGCTGCCTCCACGACACACCAAAGTACTACTGAGCAGCTCAACACAAACACTACCGCACCGCAACACAATACAATAGACCACACCACTGACACAATAGACCACACCTCAGGGACAACCGCACCACCACCCACACGCCGCCACCAACAACTCCCGGTTCCTCCAACAATCTGCACGGTGTGTCAGACCAGGATATTCCGTAGCGTGACATCAGTCAAGTGCAAAACCTGCATGTTTAGGTCTGCGCATCACGCGAGATTGGAAGAGGAACTTCGAAAACCCGTGCTGCGCTGGTCGGTCGCAAGTCCCAACGCCGACGCCGCCCACTACCTTCCACAGCAGCACCCACGTCCAACGACGGGCAGGCAATACACAGCACTCCCACCCCACATAGCAATAAGTCTCCCTAGGCACACGGATCTTCCACAATTTAACTTTAACGGACTACAGAGCAAGGTCAAGGAGATAACGTCTTTATGGGCCGGCATGGAATATTAATAGCTGAGGCCCAAGAGACGAAGTTGCACAGCAAATCATAGTTGTTAAAGAAGAAGTGGGAAGTGCATCTGAAGACTTGTAACTTCACCTCTGGCGTCAGTAAGCTTTGGTCAACCGGAGCCGGAGAGATGCGGGAGCTATTTTAGCCAACAATTCACGCTGCATCCTCCAGCGGACAAAACCAAACGTCGAGTGACCAGAAGGCTGCACAAACTGCTAAGTGTGCCTCTTGCTTCCACTAGCGGTGAAGTTGAGGTAGCCATCGGGAAGGCGAAAGCCTCCATAGCCATGGGACACGACGGAATATGCATGCTTATGCTGAAAAATTTAGGTCATGCGGGAGTAGACTATTTAACCAAGGTCCTCAATCTGTCAGGCCACTCTCGTCATTCCAGACATCTGGAAAATGGGGTCCCACTGCTCAAACCGGGGAAACCAGAACACAAAGGAGAGTCTTATTGTCGGATAACTCTCCTTTCCCCGGTAGCGAAGACAGTAGAGGCCCTTCTGCTCCCACACTACACAAACTACCTCACCCCAGCGAGGCATCAGCATCTAGGTTAATTCTTTTAGGTTAATAGCTTTTTCGGCATTTCTTCCACTATGTGATTGGGTATTAGAACTGGAGAAACATCGATGTTTGGCAACATGAAATTTCGATGTTGTTTCAAAATTTGAGAATTAAGCTGAAGCTCCATAGCAGGTTCTTCAGCCGTTGCGGCTTGAGGCAAGTGCAATTGTATAGAAGCTGCTCCATAACCGAAATCTGAAAATCCTGAAAGATGCCAAATTTCGAACTTGTTTCAGGCTTTGCAGGCTTTTCAGGCGTCGTCTGACAGTTATCATTCGAACATTAGTACTGGTGATGGTGTAATCGATAACACTTACCATATTTTAAAGGAATTTCACACAAAATTTAGGCAATAAAATGCAAGGAAAAATTATTTATTGCTTGAACATTAATAAGAAACAGGGGAACTAAAGTACTGAATATATTAAAATGAAATGGTAAAAGAAGTATCACTAGTTGCGTTCGATAACAAAATTAGCCAACACCAGCCAACAATCAAAATCAAGAGAGTAAGCGAAAATTCTCTCCCAAAGAGAGGAAAAAGCAAAAAAGTAAACGAACAGGAAATTAGCCATTACTTGCAAAAACCGGAAGAAGAAGACACACCAGCTGACTCTGTTTATGTTTTATTTGTAAACAAACTGAAATTCATGTTGCCTCCATAGAAGAAAAAAGGAAAGTGAACGTTCAATGTTCGCTAGGAACATTTCTAGAAGTAAAAACTAGTTGGCGCTATCATAAAGTCACATAGCAGGCAGCCAAAAAGCATATAAATACCAAAACTCGGAAAATGCAATTTTGTTTGTTTACAAAAATTGCAACCATATGTTTTGTGATCATATCTTTTTGTGTTGGATAATTTTTGCTGACAAAAATTTTGCCAGTACAAAATGAACGCTTCTCTTGCATCAAAATGAACGCTTGCTCTCTCAATTTTTGTGTGTTGGATAATTTTTTGTCGTTATCGAACGCCATCCAGTAAAAATTTGGAAAAACTATTAAACATTTTTGACTTGTCGAACGCACCTACTTTTATCGAACTAGCATTTTTAAGTTGATATCTCATTTGTCGGAAAACTCATTCCTACACCATTCTGCCCATTTACTGCGAAATGTCAAAGGTTTGAAGAAACGTCAAGCGCAAAAAGTTTGTTGTGGAGTTGCTTGCCTGAAAAGCCTGAACGACTTCGAAAGCCGCAACGCCTGAAAAACATGCTATGGACCTTCAGATTTAGGCTATTTAGCCTTTATCCTTGTACATTTTCGCTTGGGAATAAACTCTATATTTCATATCTGAGATCAAAAATTACTTATATGTAGATACGGTGACCATTCGTACTGATTTTTGGCGGGACAGCACCGATTTTGAGAAAGTTGTCCCGCTGAATATTTTTTCAAAGTCGGGACGTATAAGTTTCCCAATTTTTCATATTTGTACATCTTAAATCCCGATTTTCAGTGTTTTCTTTATTAATTTAATAGAAGTCGCCGTGTACTCTATCCCAAAAACCATTCTTCGGACGCGGCAGCAGTTTCGTTATCTCAAAGAACATAAAATATAAGGGAGCCGTAAGCATAGCCATCCATAAACATCCTTATTTTCTATGATCTTTGGTTATGTTTTTATCATTATTGCCTTAATTTTCTCAAGGTTTTTATAATTACTTGTTAAGTTTGTTGATTTTTTTAATGAAACGACACAAACTTGAATTAAAAAATTCATGGATATGAAAAATATAAGCTAAATACATATCGTTTCCATAAGGCCCTAACCAACACTTTTTATCGAAACTGCGTTTTTCACAGATTTTGGTAGGGTGTATTAAAATTCACCTTCAATAAAAATTTTAAAGAGTTAAGGGCCATTCACATACAACTTTCCTCGCTTTGCTTGACAGTTCAAACTTTGACAACAAAGCGTGAAACGCAGAAGGTATGCTACAATAAACGCTTTGACAGCTTTTTCTCTGTAAAATACATAACAATATAATAATATGCATTAATAATAGCAATCAAAATTCCTATTTACCCTATTTTTGTCATTAAATGCAAATGCAAGCGCATGAGAAAAGATACCTGTAGACAGCTGATTGCCAAAGCCAAATTTTTTTATGTGAGCATACTCATGCATATAATAATATCCCAACGGTTTTTACCCTCCATTCCCGTCCATCCGCACGAGGGGCGCAGTCCGCATGACGTACGGAACCAATATTTTAAATTTTTGTGCCGAGTCACGATAGGCAGGAGTTTGTTAAGTGTCGAGATCTAAAACTGTTCAGCTACAGAACTAAATTCATCAGCTGATTTTATGTATTTATGTCAATAATTCACTTATTGAGAGAGGAGAGTATCGCTTTCTTAATGCTGAAAAGCGGATCTGATATATCAAACGTGCTGGAATGAGAGTTAAAATCCTGGCATAAGCAACGGAGTGGGTCGTGCAATTCAAAATTGGTTTTACAAGCTTTCAGAAATATGGGACAAAAGTGTCTTGATACGCGTGACGGAACATTAAAGCTTACATCAGCCAGAAGAGACGGACTTGAAATTGAGCCTGT
>NW_016158044.1:68703-74735 GCF_001687245.7 Rhagoletis zephyria
CACTTTTGTTTTTATAAAATTTGCTTTCGGATTTAAACAACAACAGCAGTTATTTCAAATTGCCCTTTTGCACATTTGTGCCCGGAAAAAAAGTCCGGGCTGTTTCGTGCACAAAGAAGAAGATATTTACGATCCAAAAGTGGAACGTATTCGCTCTCTATTACCCATTTTTCTAGCGTGAGGAACGCTTTCTGGGCTGCTTTGGGCACCCGTGGGTACCCGCGGGCTCGTGTGGAACAAACCTATTAATGTGAAGATTAAAATTAAGCTTAGGATCCATTGTGATACCAAGGTCCACAAAATTGTATACCTGTTCCACGTTATGGTTACCTATTATATAAGAAACTGGCAGAACAGCTCTTCGCGAGAAGCACATTACTTTACATTTCTTAAGATTTAGAGGCATTTACTTTACACCAGTAAGCCATGCTGTTTAAGTCTGATTGTAGCAAAGACCTTTCTTCAATTGAAACGTACGATTTATAAAGTTTTACATCACCTGCATACATCGATCTAATATGTCAAAGCAAAGAACTATCAAGCAAAGCGAAGAAAGTTGTATGTGAATCAGCCTTTAGTACGAAAACCAACGGATTTAAGGTAACGATATATTGTATGTATAAAGTTTTGCCATAATTTTTAATCGACTTGAAAAACAGGAGGAATATTTTTTTATGCATATAACTTTGGACTTCGTCAACCGAATTCTATAATTATATTTTTAAAGGATGTGGTTCCATACTTATCATTGGATCATGAAGAAATAAACGATAATCTTAAATTTCTATATGTGAATTGAAGTCGGTCTTATTTTTTTCTTAAAAATTACTTGTTCAAGTTCTTTTCTCTTGGTTTTGTTTTAAAATGTATTAATGATACTATTACCGTGTTTATACCAATGTAAGAACCGCATTTACAAACAACCGATTTGACTCAACACATATTTCTTTCAAAAGTTTATACCACTGTCTTTATAGCGCCCTCGTTGAAAACGTATTCAAAAGTAAACAAATTTTTTTTTTCGATATTTCTTTAGTATTTAATTAGTTTGCGCGATTGACCGAAATGGAAGCGAACAATAATTCAAATTTATTATAATAATAATTCAAATTTAAAACGGGCTGTATAAAAAAACAGCCTTTTTCACTTCGCGTCAAATGAATGATTTGTTCTTACCGTTTTTTCTGGCAGGCTGTAGGTGTGTGTTTGGCAGGCTGTAGGTGTGTTTTCGGTTAGTGTATTGGTGTTTTTGGTTCAGTGTGTCAGTGTAGTTTGAATAGATTGTAATAGAAATGAATGAAATTGTAATATAAAGAAAAGAAATTGTAAAATAAGAGCACACGCCAAAAAACAGGTGATCTCAGCTGTAGGCATTTTGAAGCTGTACGATGGTTTATACCTGTTTTCTATACTATGTGAGAAATAAAACACACTTTTGAATTTCTGGTCGTATTAATATTTGGTTTATGCTTCCGTTTTGAATCACAGCGAACTGGATCAAGGCGTTTTATGTGTCGGTATATGTCTTTTTATTCTAAAAACAAAGTTGTATGTTTTGATTCGATGCTTTAGAAATGTCCCGATTTTTGTCCACAGAAATCCTGTCAGACGTGGCAATGCAATATATTTCGAAAAGGCTGTCAAATTGAGTAATTTCAGGAAGCAGTTGCATGAGCAGTCACAGCTTGCATGTAAAGTGTTTTTCGAAAGACGTTTTTTATTTGCGAAAAGCGAATTGGAGATTGCTAGTGCTGCTCGAGCAAGTAGAAATATATATATCTCTCAATTGCAGTCACATCTTGCAACTTTAATTTCTGAAACTGATTCACACATGGAAAAGATAGAAATATTGCCACGTCTGACACGCTCTTATATGAAAATGAGGTACGTTTTTAGTCTTTTAACAAGTATTAAGATTTTCGCTGACTTAGGGCCGGTTGTTCAATGTCTGGTTATCACTACTTGCCGGTTAAACATCATTATCGACGTTTTCGACATCATGCATATAACATGTGATCGATAAAGCAGTCGTTGTATTTAACCAGAGCTTCTACCTCCGATTAGTGCTAATCAGACATTGAACAACCGGCCCTTATACTAGGTTTACTGGCCGTCTTCACATGCTTGAAAATCTCGCTTGCGTTCTGCTTTTTTCTCTCGCAAGCGAGATAGAGTTTTGTTAACTGGGCATTTGACAGCATACTTTTTCATTTGTAAAATGTCGCCAAACAAGAAAGTTCAAGCCTTGCAGGCTCTTAAAAGATTGAGAAAATTAGAAAATCTGCATAAAGAGAGAAAAAGACGCAAGAAACGAAAGAAATTTGTATTTGCCTCCAAAATAAACGATGTTGCTACTCTGAAGAATTCTGCGAAATGAGAACATAGCTGTCAAACAACAAAAATGACAGTTGAAAGCAAGCGAGAGCTCGCATACCGCTCGGTATGCGAGAAAGAGCATGCTTCGTACTTTTTGCGGTCTACACGTGCGGTTTCTCGCATGCGTCGTCACGCAAGCGAGATTTGCCAGCACGTGAAGACGGCCGGTTACGCGTAAAAGCACATTTAGCGCATTTAGTTCTAAATGCTACTCTAAGGGCCGTTTGCACCATGTCTAGTTAACGCTAACTGGAGGTACATCCCTCAGTTAAGCACGTTAACTGCTTTATCGATCACATGTTATATGATGGGTGTCGATAACGTCGATAAAGATGTTTAACTGGGAGTTAGAATTAACTAGACATGGTGCAAACGGCCCTAAGGGTACATTTATCCATACAAAATTTGTCACCTAAATGCAACTAAATCCAACTCCATTTTTGCATTAAGAATCTAAATGCTAAAAGCAACCCTGTGATCTTCCAAAATTTCCACGATTCGAACATGGTTTAATGAGAAATTTACAGCATTGCTTTTTCGAGTATACAGTGGCTAGCTGCGTTTCAGTGATCGCCGATCGAGATTTCATTTATTATTTTATGTTATTTGGATAAAGAAAAGTTAAGCAAATTCAACATCGATGTCATGAACCAAAAATACAAGATCACGTAAGAACGCGACGTTGTATTTGTAACTGGTTTTGAGAAAAAAGTTTGCGAAAGCGGGTTCGTCAGCTGAGCGTTTGTTTACATCACAAGCACCACTATTTTACACTTTTATTCAAGTAAAGAAGAGTTAATTCAACATGACAACACATTTTAAAGCATTTTGTTGCATCATTTTACCTAAATTGTGCGTTTAAAGTGGCTGACAATAATTTTGGCTAATTTTGGTTTCCGTTGCTTTCTTTGCTTTGTTTACTTTCCGCTCGTTTTCCAGTGAAACAAGATGGCGTAGAACCCGCTAAAAAATCGACTTTTTTCACTCTCTTGTTCTTACGTGATCTTGTGTCTTTCGTTCATGNGATGTGATGCTGATAGAAATCTGGATCAATTTGTGATCAACTTTGTTTGTTTTGTTTCCTAATTAAGTGAGGAAATTTTAATTGACAGCACCGACAAATGAATATATACACAAACAAGTGTTCGGTTATGCTTAAAATAATTCAAGTTTTTGTATTGAATTTTAGGTTTAAAATATATTTCTTCCTTTTCAGTAGGGTTTTTGCACGTTATCTTCTGCTTGAGAATCGAGCGTAATAGATACGGATATGAATAAGCGACTGAAACACGGCTGTTTGTCAAAAGCATACGATTTCGAAATCGCGTAAATGTACATTTGCTAAATGCAATAGCATGAACGCTCTTCGAAAACATATGCTCGAAAGTGTTAAATGTTGCTTTTTAAATGCAGCAAAAACGCTGCATAACTCCCTAATCTGTAATAAGAAACAGAGATTAGCCATAAATAATTCTTCCCTTGTTAATCTGTAATTATAAATAATCTCAGATTTAACCGATAACTTTTCGATGTCCAACCTAGTTTTATGGATTATTTTTGCGAAGAAGAGGAGAAATGCCAAATGTAGAAGTAAACAAAAATGGACGGTAGCAAGGAAAGAAGGTTTGTAAAGGTATTTTTGATAAAATACCAAGTTAAAATATATTTAGAGTGCTTAATACAGCAGAAAAGAATGATCGCGGCGGCACGGAGAAGAAACATAACTTTGGTAATTCTCTAGTATAGGGTAACAACCCCTAAAAAAGGTCCGGAAAAGTCAGGAAGGGTACCAAACGACGCGTTTCGGTCCCCCTATTAAGAATCCGGAGGGGGGGCTAATATTATTAACCATCTAAAAGTTATAAACAAACAACTTTTGTTAAATTTCGTGGTAATTCTCTAGTATAGGGTAACAACCCCTAAAAAAGGTCCGGAAAAGTCAGGAAGGGTACCAAACGACGCGTTTCGGTCCCCCTATTAAGAATCCGGAGGGGGGGCTAATATTATTAACCATCTAAAAGTTATAAACAAACAACTTTTGTTAAATTTCGTGGTAATTCTCTAGTATAGGGTAACAACCCCTAAAAAAGGTCCGGAAAAGGTGGGAGGGGTACCAAACGACGCATTTCGGTCCCCCTTTTAACAATCCGGAGGGGGAGGGCTAATATTATCAACCATTTAAAAGTTATAAACAAAAAATTCTCTATGAGCAATTACCACGTCAAAAATGCACTAAATCACCAGTTTCCACTTTTAAAATACTATTAAAACGTCTCCGGTTATTATTTTATGCAAATCAAATCATTTGTTCACTTTTATTTTATATATTTCGTTAATAAAACAGAGTAAACAAACTTTGCGCCTGCCAAAATTATTATAACCTCAAGTCGCTGGTATTGCCACTTTATTTCACATTTCTTTATTAAAAATTTTAATTATTTATCGAAGTATTGATTTTTATGGAAAAGCGCCGCTGGCGAAAATTTTTAATAACAAATCGCGCGATTTTTTATTAAAAATTTTCATTATTTATCGAAGTATTGATTTTGGGTACTTTTTATGAATTTGTACAACGATTTTGGATGGCTGTGCCCAAACGCGTGAACCGAATCAAAAAACTTTTACACACACTTGTAGACAACAGTTCACGCTTTATTACAAAAATTTAATTTACTAAATCTGTGCACTAATTTAACAATGTCGGTTTGAAATATGGTATTTGTTGCAAATTTTTGTTATAAATTTGTATATACATTTTTATATACAAGATATTTTTATAAAACACCAAAAAAGACATCACTGGGGCGATAGCCCCAGGTTTACCACACAGAAAGGGAATTCTAGTTACCTCATCCTTTCCCAAGGTTACATCATCCTTGCAAAAAATCTAAAATTCCCCTATTTTCAAACAGCTCCCCAGAGGTCTGTGGGAGGGGGAGGGGGGGAGGGGTGACTTTTCATAAAGCGGCGTCAATCCTCTTTCGTTTAGGGGGGATTTGTGGGGCCCACACTACCTCCCCCTCCGCCCCCACTCCTAAATCGTTGTACAAATAGCTAAATATTTCCCTTGATTTTTATGGAAAAAGCGCCGCAGGCGAAAACTTTTAATAAAAAATCGCGCGATTTTTTATTAAAAATTTTCATTATTTATATATATATTAAACGAAAGAAGATACCGGAAAGCATTGAACACTGCACACACCTTGTAAGGAAAATTGAATTATTACGAAATACTAATACAGTGGCAGCACTATAGCTATTTTGGAATCTCGCGTTTCAGTTCGTAAAGCTTGTCAACTTCTTTTTAATAACAAAATAATCTATCTTAGGTTGAATATTTTAATAGTGTTTAAGAAGTGAGACCAGGTGATCTAATGAATCTTTGTCGGTGTAACTGCCCATAGAAAACAACGAAATTTAACAAAAGTTTTTTGTTAATAACTTTTAAATGGTTAATAATATTAGCCCTCCCCCTCCGGTTTGCTAATAGGGGGACCGATCGCGCGTTTTTTTATTAAAAATTTTCATTATTTAAATATATATTAAATAAAAGAAGATACCGAAAAGCATTGAACACTGCACACACCTTGTAAGGAAAAGTGAATTATTACGAAATACTAATACAGTGGCAGCACTATAGCTATTTTGGAATCTCG
>NW_016158044.1:75282-88147 GCF_001687245.7 Rhagoletis zephyria
AAAGTGAGTGTTAAAATATTGCGTGGACCCTTGACTACAAGTGTGTGAATTTTTTTTTTTGGATCGGGCCACCCATTTGGACGGAATAGCCCGAAATAGTTGTGAGCGGTACTAAACCCCACCCAGTTACACCGACAAAGATTCATTAAATCACCTGGTCTCACTTTTTAAACACTATTAAAATATTCAACCAAAGATAGATTATTTTGTTATTAAAAAGAAGTTGACAAGCTTTGCGAACTGAAACGCGAGATTCCAAAATAGCTATAGTGCTGCCACTGTATTAGTATTTCGTAATAATTCACTTTTCCTTACAAGGTGTGTGCAGTGTTCAATGCTTTTCGGTATCTTCTTTTATTTAATATATATTTAAATAATGAAAATTTTTAATAAAAAAACGCGCGATCGGTCCCCCTATTAGCAAACCGGAGGGGGAGGGCTAATATTATTAACCATTTAAAAGTTATTAACAAAAAACTTTTGTTAAATNCGGCTGCGGCGCTTTTTCCATAAAAATCAAGGGAAATATTTAGCTATTTGTACAACGATTTAGGAGTGGGGGCGGAGGGGGAGGTAGTGTGGGCCCCACAAATCCCCCCTAAACGAAAGAGGATTGACGCCGCTTTATGAAAAGTCACCCCTCCCCCCCTCCCCCTCCCACAGACCTCTGGGGAGCTGTTTGAAAATAGGGGAATTTTAGTTTTTTTGCAAGGAAAAAACAAAGTTAAACTTGCGTCCGAAGAAGGGGGGCTGAACACCTTTTGCAGAGAATACCTTTCTGCGTAGGCGGCCTTCGGCCGCGCTTAGGGATTATAACCCTCACTACGTAGAATTATCCTTTCTGTGTGACATTACTGGGGCTACCGCCCATAAAAGTAGCGCTGCCATGGTATAGTGAAATTTCCTATATATTTTGGTTAGAATATTTTAATTAGGTGTAAGTAATAAAAGAAGAAGTGTATAGTGTAAACTGAGTGTAATAGCGCAAATGAAATGTGAAATAAAGGTACGACCGCACTAGGCAACGCGACACGACACTACACAGCGCGGCAAAATATTCTTTGCATGTATTCTTATGGAGCATACCGCACTACGCTGCAGCGGAGATACGCGACGCGACGCTGCGCGGCAAATTTGACCAACTAGGCAAAAATGTCGCGCCGCGTGGTGTCGCGCAGTTCCAGTGCCGCCTAGTGCGGTATAGCTAGCGGAACGACAAAACATTTCGTACTATATTTTTAACTTGAAGTAATTGGATTTCCAATTTTGAGTCAATATTCACATGCATTTCATTAAAGAAGAAAATTGTATGTAAAGAAACATAATATTTGAGAAGAATTCGCCAAGGAAAATAAAAATAAAAGGCATTAACGTAATGTCATCAGCGTCACTGGCATCCATCTTGTTTGAAAGTTTTGACACAAATAAATTAAAAAATTTGCAGCGAAGTGTCGCGCCGCTGCAGTTTCAGTGCGATATATCAAAAAGTGTCGCGCCGTGTGGCGTAGTGCCGCTGCAGTGTCGCGTCGGTTAGTGCGCCTGACCTTTAAGTGGCAATACCAGCGATTTGAGGTTATAATAATTTTGGCAGGCACAAAGTGTGTTTACTCTGTTTTATTAACGAAATATATAAAATAAAAGTGAATAAATGATTTTGTTTGCATAAAATAATAACCGGAGACGTTTTAATAGTGTTTTAAAAGTGAAAACTGGTGATTTAGAGTATTTTTGACGTGGTAATTGCTCATAGAAAACAACGAAATTTAACAAAAGTTTTTTGTTTATGATATAAATATAAATATGTATTGTTTAGTGGTTAACAATTTTAGGCCTCCCCCTCCAGATTGTTACTAGGTGGCCAGAAACGCGTCGTTTCAAAATTGCAATTTGCAAAAACATCGATGTTGAGAAAAAAATCGATGTTTTCCTAGCTGTACAGGGTATAACGGATGTTTAGTTTATTGCGAATGTCCCTGTAGTATGTACCCAGTTCTCACACATTCCACCTGATACACTGATGATTAATGAAAATACTTCGGTGACATCAATGGAAAATAAGTAAACGAAACCTGGTAAGGTTGGTAAAATGTCTGGTTTCGACGACCCTTTTGGTGAAAATCCTTTTGCTGATCCTGCTATTCAACAAGCGACAAGAGTAACATCCAATATCCAAAATTCTCTGGAAGATTATAATCCATTTGAACAAGAAAATACTAAGCCGCAACTGCAGATAAACTCTGGTAACAATGCTGCTGTGGTTCAGCCCTTATCGCAAAACGCCCCCCCAAACGCTGCTCCAAGTACAAGTATCCAAATAACAACTGAAGAATTGCAGGTAATATTATCTCTATCTTAAAAATGTTTTTAATTTTAAATTCGCCTGAAAACTTATGTGAATATCGCTACTAGGAAATAAATACGTACACGCGTATGCTAGTACATACATATATTTATGGAATTATGTAGTAGTAGTAGTATATTTATTTAGCTTTAAGCTATTTTTTTACAATTCGTACTTAGTACTATAGAAACATACATGTTCATATGTGTTTAAGGATGGTTATACAAAATTTTCTTTTACCCAATTTGATAGCTTTCTTTTAAATGAGTTGAAAATTAAATCTTTTATATCATAAGGTAGCGAATTAAATATAGTTGCTCCCCTATAGAATAGACTATTCTGTGCTGCGCTTGATATATACGACGGTCTTTTTATATCGGCGTTACTTCTTAATAAATACGGTTGAACATCGGCCACATAGTTAATTTCGGCCGTAAGATATCTAGGAAGCATACGATTTTTAACTTTGAAAATGAATAAGATTGCATTATAAATCACCAACGTGTGACCGACATCCATTTCAGAGTATCAAGCATGTCCCTAACGCATGCTAAACGATTATACTTAAGAATACATCTCATAGCTTTGTTCTGTAATTTCTGCATTCTATCTATGCTATGTTGGCTTCCTAAAAAAAGTATGGTAGAACAATATTCAAAGTGAGGCTTGATAATCGCATTATAAATTTTTATAGCACAGCACAGTGATACCTTATTTCTGATCCTACACATTAAACCAACTTTTTTAGATATTTTTTTACAAATATAATCAATATGTGCATCAAATTTCAACTTAGTATCTAAGACAACGCCCAGGTATTTTATTTGGTCTACTTCTTCAATGGTGCTTCCGTCTATAGTGAGGTCCAAGTCAGATCTACCGCCGAAAAGCATCGATTTTGTCTTCGCAATATTCAGTTTCAGTTTATTCATTTTAAGGTATCGTGCTACAGATACTAAGTCACTGTTTAGTTTTGCTATACAGTCATCCGCAGTGTCTCCCGCCACGTATAGTAGTGCATCATCAGCAAATAGACAAATTTTCGCATCCTTCAAAGCTCGTTCAAGATCGTTGATATAGATAATAAAAAGCAGCGTGCCGAGAACTGCCCCCTGGGGAACTCCAAGTACAACTGTCGTCGAATCAGATTCCACGCCTTCCACTCTCGTTTTCTGGTGTCTTCCGGAAAGGTAACTCTGGAACCAACGGTGTTCGACCCCTGAGATCCCGTAGTCCTCTAACTTCTTTAACAATATCGTTCTATCGATCGTCTCAAAAGCTCTCTGGAGATCAATAAAAACTGCTGCTATCACTCGCTTGTTATCTCGTTCAGTCTTCCATTTCGTGATGACAAGGTTAAGCAATGATTCACAGCTATGCTTTAGTCTGAATCCAGACTGATACTCACAAAAGAGGTTGTGCTTCTCAAAATAGTTTTCGAGCTGGGCGTGAACAATTTTTTCAATAATTTTGCTTTCAATTAATAGCGTGTTGATTGGTCTGTATTCTTCCGGCTTTTTTGCATTTTTTACTTTTTCTATTGGGACTACTATTGACTGCTTCCAGCGATGTGGGTATATACCGGTTTCAAGTGACTTTTTAATTAAAGATAGGACAATCGGCCCAGTAACATTAAAGGTGGATAACAAGTAAGTAATCGACATTGAGTTACAATCTTTTTTGCTATTCATTTTAGTCAGCGTTGATTTTAGCTCCACAAGATTTATTTCATTAAACTTAAAGCGTGTGTCCGCTCTGCTCCTAAGGTTAATATAAGGAACCGCTGGTATTGCCACGTTTATTCGGTTTATACTTTCTACGAAGAATTCGTTGAGACGATTGGCAAGTTCATGCTTATTATTTACAATCTTATCTCCGAAGTCGATTTTTTTGATATTTTTTTGCTCCTTTTTCAGCACAAGGTCCTTTATTGCTTTCCACATGGTTTTTTGGTCCAAACACCGATCTATTTTCGCTTCAATATATTGGCACTTGGCCCGGTTCAGCTCACTAACGTACCGATTTCTACATTCTCTATAACGCGCCCAGTCTTCCGTATTTCGAGTCCACGTTGCCCGCCTATAGCTTGCTTCCTTCGATTGCCTTAACGTCCTGAGTCTAGCATTATACCATCTACATCTGCTTACATTAGACTTCACTGTTCTCACTATTGTCATTTTATTGATTGCTTCTTTTAAAGCTTCATTAAATGTTGTGGCATATGCTTCGAGCTCACCTTCATTGCAATTTGCACATCTTGCATTCACCGTATCACACAAAATACGGTTGTCAAAGGTTAATCTTTTTAACGTTGATTTGGTGGGCTTTGCTTTCTCACGCTCATTAATTTCGATTAGTATCGTTTCATGATCACTTATTTTGAGGTCTGACACCGTATGTGCATTTATATTACTTATATTTGTCACGACATAGTCTATCAGCGTTGCGGAAAACTCAGTTATTCGAGTAGGGTTATTCAGAATCTGCTTAAAGCTACTGTCATCCGTTGCTTGCTTTATGATTCTTCTGGAAACAGTGTTTTCATACCAGTTTATATTGAAGTCTCCAGTTATTATGACATCACTGGTTTCTAAGAGCGAGTCTAGCTTATCCTTAAAAAATTCGCAAAAAACACTTTCTGGGGAAGTTACCCTATTGGGGGATCTGTACATTGTCCCTAGCTCAAGATATTTGCTATTGCGGCGTAATTTTATCGAAAGCCACCAAAAGGCTCTCGCTTTAGATTCAACTTCAGTCGCTAGCACTTCCCATGACTTATTCACGTAGACTACAACACCGCCAGTGTGTTTTGAATCGCTGTCATTTCGATGAATACTATAATTTGGAAGATATAGCTCCTCATCGTCTATGTCTGAGGTAAGATGCGTTTCAGACAAGCATACGAAGTCATATACACTGTCTTCCAACAAAACTTCTAATTGGGAAAAATTCGTTCTCAGACCACATATGTTCAAGTAAAGGCATAGTATCTTGCCCTTTGATTGCTAGTATAATGTTCTTTCGGCCTGCAGTTTTACCTTTCTCTGTAATACGCGACAGCAGCTGTCCCTTGCATCATGCTTTTCGTCGATGTCCGCCAGATTAAGTCTTGCTTTCGCTATGCTACAATTTCTGCATTTCACAAAGTTATTCTGACATTCTCTATAGCTATGATCATTTTCCCCGCACTTAGCACATATCTGATGCTGTTCTTTGCACATTGCAGCTTTGTGGTTAAAGCCCCAACACTTATAACATCTTAGAACTCCATCGCTTTCGTAAGCCATACATCGATCCCATTCAATATTGATTCTTTGCTCCTTTATAATGCTTTTGAAGGCTACACCATCCACTTCAATAAACGCATTAAACACTCTAGGATTTTTCTGCGATTTAAAAACTTTAGTACATTTGAGGTGCTCAAATAAGACATCGTTTTGCTTACGTATAGCTTTTTCGACTTTATCACACTCCAATTTCGCCGATAGCCCACTTATTAATATTTTGGGGTATCACAAGCCTGGGATTTCCACATCATATTTTTGGCTTAACTTATTTTTGATTTCATCAGCTAGGATATCTCTATCGCTATTATTTACACATTTAATTTCAACTGCACCATCCTGTCTATTAAACATCCCATTAACCTTAACTTTTAAATTGGCTGGGTTAATACATTCTTTGACTTCATTTCTGGTTATATTACTTTGTTGACTTTTCTTTGGCTTTAGAATTACTGGGGCACACCCCGCACCCCTTTTTAGCTTATCCGCGTACGTCTCGCTTACTACTCCACTGTGCTTACTCATGATGCCTTTTACCTCTTCACAGACTTTTTTATTTTCTTTTTTATTACTGTCAAGCTCACGGCACACGTTATCGGAGTTTTCTTTTATTGCTCTTGTAAAGTCAGATACTTTTTTTCGACCTCTTCAACTTTTTTCTCAAAAGATTGCTGCGCTGCTACAAGTGATTGAACACGCTCAGAGTACTTAGCTTCTACAGCTTCTATCAAACTTTTTATTTCGCGCTCATTTGTTTTCATCGCCTCTTTAAAGCTATTTTTGTACTCTTTTAGGTAACTACCATTTTTCTTCATTTTGTCTTGCACTTCTCTAAACATTTTATCCACATTACGTATAAACTGCAAGCAATCATCACACAGAAACTTAATCATTTTGTTCGTAATGAGACAGCTGCTACTGTAGTCGTCAAGACCCGAGCATTTTGTTGATATGTGATAGCTACGACCGCATACACCCACACATCTAACTGATTTATCACGAATAGTTGTTTTGCATTTGCTGCACTCTTCCATCGCGCTCACTTGGTGAGTCGCTCGACTTACTAGTTGCTTTTGGCTTTTTTGTTAGAATTTTCTTCTTTTAACACCAACGCGATTAGGCTTCAAAGTAAAATTTCAATTTTTCAGCTCCAACTTCCATCCAAATTGACACTAAATCACATCGATGTGCAGTTGTGGCTGCCTAACGTTGATTTAGCAAATTTTTACGATTTAATCGCCGCGAAATCCCCTTTAATAAATTAAATAAAGTCCGCATCCAAAAAACACATCCGACACCCTTACTCGTAGCTTTGGCACCTCGAGATGTGCATACCTACCTCCATGTAGTGCATATTCTCTGCATCGATAGCAAAATTATAAATATACATAACGGAACGAACCCATACTACATGCCCCCCTTTTTCCAATTTTTAACCCTGAGCAAACCTTCAATTATTGAATCATGCCCACCTACTACCTGTTCAAAGTGCCTTGGTTTTCTTGCTAACAAAAAGTTCACAAAAAAATTATTTGGCTTTAAAAGCCCGGCGAGTTTAAAAAGCGCCAAACACTGCGCGCCATATTTGAATGTATCTCGAAAAAACGCTAGATTTCCTTAGAGGATATTGATTACGTGGTAAAAACCTATGCCCCGCCCCTCATTGTGACCAAGCGTGGTATTTTGAAGATCGTTTGGCACATCTGCATCTAATCTGCTCAGGTATGAGTTCAACCTGCTGCAATAGCCAGAGCAAAGTTGGGCTATTGTGGTTCGTGTCTCCCGACCCAGGCGAAGCTGCGTCTCGTCTATGTCTAGTGGTTGTGTGCCCAGAACGGCAATCACAGGTCTGGAGTCTACGTAACTTGAGACTGACTCCCTGTGAATGCCGCTCAAGGACGGGTCCAGAGGCTGCTTTATAAACCTCTGGACTTCGTCCGTCAGCTCGTAAAGATGCCTTCTGAGATGCCTCGGCGAGGGCTCCTCTGCAAGCAGGTGTCTGTTCGGGTGCTCACGTCTCTGTCTCCCTACTAGGAATTACTTGCAGAGTTGTGCTTTATAAGGAGCATTTTTGCCTCGTCGTGCAGGTGGTGTTCTGGCGGCATCAGAAGGCATCCGGTTGTTGTTGTTGTTGTTGTAGCGGCTACAACAACCCCGCCCAGTTGGTATCTCAGTCGTTGTCGTCAAGTTCCACTAACGGCAACCCTAGGAAGCGTGCAGCTTCTGTGGGATCTGTCCACAGGGACAAGGCCGTTAGGGTTGTCGGGTTTTCCGGGCATGCGAAGAGATGGTTCGAGTCATGTGGGGTCTCTCCGCATGCCGGACATTCGTTCGGCACATCCTCATTCAGCCTACTCAAGTAGGAGTTTAACCTGCTGCAGTAGCCGGAGCGAAGTTGAGCGAGTGTAGTGCGTGTCTCCCGAGGCAGATGAAGCTCTGTCTCGTCTATGTCCGGGGGTGGTATGCCTAGAACGGCATTCACAGGTCTAGAGTCTACATAACTCGAGACTGAGTCCCTGTGAATGCCGTTCAGGGCCTGTCTGTACGCTGTCGGGTCCAGAGGTTGCTTAATGAACCTCTGGACTTCGTCCGTCAGTTCATATAGATGCCTCCTGACGTGCCTAGGCGAGGGCTCCTCTGCAAGCAGCTGTCTGCTTGGGTGGCCACTTCTGTGGCTCCCGATCAGGAACTGCTTGCAGAGCATTATATTGTGCTCCTTTACAGGGAGCATTTGCGCCTCGCCGTGCAGGTGGTGTTCAGGCGACATCAGGAGGCATCCTGTCGCTGTCCTGAGTGCGGTGTTCTGTACAGTCTGTAGCTTCGTCCACTGCGTCCTACTAGTCCCTGGCGACCACACTGGCGCTGCGTAGTTCAAAACCGGCCGGCCTATTGCCTTGTATGTTGCCAGCAACGTTTCTTTGTCTTTGCCCCAAGTACTGCCGGCTAGCGACTTGAGGACCTTGTTGCGGCTCTGTACTTTATTGACAATAGCGGTTGAGTGCGCAGAGAAGGAGAGCAGGCTGTCGAATGTTACTCCGAGTATTTTGGGGTTATTCACCGTCGGAATTGGTGTGTCATCGACGTGAATCCCCAGCGGTAGCCTGACCTCCTTCGTCCAGGTTGTGAACAGGGTCGCGGAGGATTTCGTAGGGGAGAGGGCTAGACACTTTGCAGTGAAGAAGCGAGAAAGTTCGGAGAGATAGCCGTTTACTTTCGAACACAGGTCATCAATTCCATTCCCAGTCGCCATGATCGAGCAATCGTCGGCATAAGAGACAATCGAGACTCCCTCTGGTGGTTGAGGGAGCTTTGAAATGTAAAAGTTAAACAGTAGCGGGGAAAGGACACCACCCTGAGGAACCCCCTGTTTTATTTTTCGCTGCTTACTCGTTTTGTCTCTAAACATTACCGACGAATGTCGACCACTTAGATAATTTGCCGACCACCGTTTGAGCCTCTGTGGGAGAGAGGAGGCCTCTATATCTTCTAGTAGCGTGGAATGGCAGACGGTGTCAAACGCCTTTGACAAGTCCAACGCTACTAGAATCGTTCTCTCACAGGGACGGTTACGGTTAAGGCCACGAGTTATCTGAGTGTTTATGGCGTTAAGTGCTGTTGTTGTACTGTGCACTTTACGGAAACCATGCTGATGCTTCGCTGGGGTCAGGTGGTTTGTGAAGTACGGGAGTAGCAAGGCCTCGAGTGTCTTCGCTACCGGGGAAAGGAGTGTAATCGGACGATACGAATCTCCTTTGTTGGCAGGTTTCCCCGGTTTGAGCAGTGGGACCACTCTCCCCACCTTCCAGATGTCTGGGATGATGAGAGTGGCCATTGACAAGTTGAGGACCTCCGTTAGGTACGCTACCCCCGCAGGACCCAAATTTTTCAGCATCAGCATGCATATTCCGTCGGGACCCATGGCTTTGGAGGCTTTCGCCTTCCCGATGGCCACCTGAACTTCACCGCAAGTGAAAGCAAGGGGGGCACAAGTTGTTGGCAGTTTGTGCAGCCTTCTGGTCACTCGACGCTTGGCTTTGTCTACCGGAGGATGCAGTATGAACTGCCGGCTAAAATAGCTCGCGCATCTCTCCGGGTCCGACGAAGCATGGTCGCCGAAGGAAATTTCGACTCTGTCGTCGTGCTTCGTCGGATTAGACAATGACCTCACGGTTGACCAAAGCTTGCTCACACCAGAGGTGAAGTTACAAGTCTTCAGATGCTCCTCCCACTTCTTCCGCTTATGTACGTTTACAAGTTGCCGAATCTCCGCGTTGAGATCCCTGATACGGGGATCTCCGGGATCGGCCTGACGAAGGCTATCACGCTCATCGGCTAGAACAGCCGCTTCGGCAGGGAAGTTTGGACGTGGGTCCGATATGCATCCTGCCGGTATGAAGCGAGCTGCAGCAGCAGTGATAGCCCTGCGGAACTTACGTTCACCGAGATGGACGTCGGTTGGTGTGGGGAGCGCTGCGAAGGTGTTTTCGGTAAACTCCGCGTAACCTTTCCAATCAGCTTTAGAAAAGTTGATATAGGTCCGGTGTTTGGCGGAGGCAAAGTCGGTTGGTTTATCAATCGAGATGACTATGGGTAGATGGTCTGATGCTAGAGTCAGCATAGGTCGCCACGTTATGCTGTTTATCAGACCAGCGCTGACTATTGTGATGTCTGGCGAGCTACTGCAGTTACCCATAATCCTGGTGGGTGCGTCGTCGTTCATTGTGCAGAATGTCGAATCGTCTATCTGCTCAGCCAAGTCTGTTCCCCTACGATCGTTTGACAGGCTTGAGTGCCAAAGATCGTGGTGCGCATTAAAGTCACCTACTACCATACGGTTTTCACCTCTGAGGAGCGCACCTATATCAGGGTGATATCCTGCCGGGCAGCAGGTGACAGGGGGTATGTATATATTAAATATTTCGAGCTCGACATCGCCTGACCGGATAGCGATGCCCTGACATTCTAGGGTGGTATCCCTGCGGTCGATGTCTGCTTCGATAAGACGATACTGCACGGTGTGGTGCGTGATGAACGCTAAGCCACCACCATTATCTCGCTCGCGATCTCGACGGTGCACGTTGTACCCGGCGCAATTCAACAAAGTTGAATTGCTGTGCAACTTCGTCTCTTGGACCGCAGCTATTAATATACCATGCCGACACATGAAGACGGTTATCTCCTCAATCTTGCTCTGTAGCCCGTTACAGTTGAATTGAAGGAGCTTCATGTGGTTCGGGAGACGTGTCGTGATGTGGGGTGTAAGTGAGGTGTATGTTCTTGCCGCCGTTGGCTGTGTGTGCTGCTGAGGTGATTGCCGCCCTGTGGTGGTGGTGGGGGGCGTCGCAATTGAAGTCTGCGACCGAGCAGCGCAACACGGGCCCTCGAAGTTCCCCGTCCAATCTCGCGTGGTACGCAGACCTGAACATGCCCTAAAGTGGCACCAGCCAAGGCAGGTGTTGCACTTGACTGATGTCACATTACGGAATATTCTGGTCTGACATACCGTGCAGATTGTAGGGGGAACCAGGAGTTGTTGGCGGCGGCGTGTGGGTGGTGGTGCGGTTGTGTGTGTTATGTGGTCTGTGGTGGCTGTGGTACGGTCTGTGGTGTTATTATGTTGTTGTGTTGTGGCGACTGTGTGTGGTTGCTGTGTGAGTGTGTGGGGCTGCACGGGCGGACTATGGTTTGCCGTGGAGGCTGCTCTGTTTGAGCAACAGGGGGCCACGTACGACGTGGTCCACTGTCTGTGTGTCCGTAGTCCCGAGCAGACCCTGAGGTGACTCCACCCCTCGCAGGCATTACACTTGACTGAGGTGGAGTTGTGGTGTAATCGTCTTCGGCATACACAGCAGGTGTATATTTCTGGCCCAGGGTTTGACTCGATGCCAGCCCTGAGTAGGAGAATGCGTAGTGAATGTTGCCCTATGGACGGACAACTTCTGAGATACTTCGCCGACCTAAACGGGGTCAGATCGCCGAAACAACAGCCCTTGGTCGGGTGAAACCCGAGTCATTCCGGTACGTAGAACCGGCTGTCGTGGGCCGGCCGGTCGCTGTCCATAGTGAGGTGTTTTGTGCTGTCTGTAGCTTCATCCACTGCGTCCTACTGGTCCCCCACCGGCCAATTGCCTTGTATGTTGCCAGCAACGTTTCTTTGTCTTTGCCACAGGTACTGCCCGCCTGTACTTTGTTGACAACTGCGGTTGTTTGCGCAGAGAAGGAGAGCACACTGTCGAATGTTACTCCGAGTATTTTAGGATTATTCACCGTCGGAATTGGTGTGTCATCGACGTGAATACCGAGCGGTAGTCTGACCTCTGGTGGTTGAGGGAGCTTGGGAATATAACATTTAAACAGTAGTGGGGAAAGGACATCACCCTGTGGAACTCCCTGTTTTATTTTTCTAAGTTTGCTTGATTTGCCTTTAAACAACGCTGACGGGTGTCGACCACTCAGATAATTCGCTGACCACTGTTTGAGTCTCTGTGGGAGTGAGGAGGCCTCTATGCAGCGTGGAGTGGCTGACGGTGTCAAACGCCTTTGACAGGTCCAACGCTACTAGAATAGTTCTCTCACAGGGGCGGTTGCGGTTAAGGCCACGTGTTATCTGAGTATTTATAGCGTTATTTGCTGTTGTTGTGCTGTGCACTTTACGGAAACGATGCTTATGCTTCGCTTGGGTCAGGTGGTTCGCAAAATACGGGAGTAGCAAGGCCTCTTATGTCTTCGCTACTGGGGAAAGGAGTGTTATCGGACGATAAGACTCCTTTGTTAGCTGCTTTCCCCGGTTTGAGCAGTGGGACAACTCAACAATGATGAATTGCTGTGCAACTTCGTCTCTTGGACCGCAGCTATCAATATTACATGCCTTCCCATGAAGACGGTTATCTCCTCGATTTTGCTCTGAAGTCCGTTCTCTTGTTGTTGTTGTTGTAGCGGCTACAACATCCCCGCCAGGACGGTTGGTATCTCAGTCGTTGTCGTCAAGTTCCACTAACGGCAACCCTAGGAAGCGTGCAGCTTCTGTGGGGTTTGTCCACAGGGACAAGGCCGTTAGGGTTGTCGGGTTTTCCGGGCATGCGAAGAGATGTTTCGAGTCATGTGGGGTCTCTCCGCATGCCGGACACTCATTCGGCACATCCTCATTCAACCTACTCAAGTAGGAGTTCAAACTGCTGCAGTAGCCAGAGCGAAGTTGTGCGAGTGTTGTGCGTGTCTCCCGAGGCAGATGAAGCTCCGT
>NW_016158044.1:88223-88598 GCF_001687245.7 Rhagoletis zephyria
GGTCCAGAGGTTGCTTAATGAACCTCTGGACTTCGTCCGTCAGTTCATATAGATGCCTCCTGACGTGCCTAGGCGAGGGCTCCTCTGCAAGCAGCTGTCTGCTTGGGTGGCCACTTCTGTGGCTCCCGATCAGGAACTACTTGCAGAGCATTATATTGTGCTCCTTTACAGGGAGCATTGCAGGTGGTGTTCAGGTGGTGTTCAGGCGACATCAAGAGGCATCCTGTCGCTGTCCTGGGTGCGGTGTTCTGTACAGTCTGTAGCTTCGTCCACTGCGTCCTACTAGTCCCTGGCGACCACACTGGCGCTGCGTAGTTCAAAACCGGCCGGCCTATTGCCTTGTATGTTGCCAGCAACGTTTCTTTGTCTTTGCCC
>NW_016158044.1:90867-101615 GCF_001687245.7 Rhagoletis zephyria
GAGAATTTTACTCCTGAATTGCCTACTCAGTCCAAAGTAGCACTTGTTGGCAAGAGTGATTCTGCGTTGGATTTCAATGCTGACATTATGACATTATTATCGGTGTTAATGCTGGTTCCCAAGTAAACGAAATTCTCTACTTTCTCGAAATTGTAACTGTCAACAGTGACGTGGGTGCCAAGGCGCGAATGCGCTCACTGTTTGTTTAATGACAGGAGATACTTCGTCTTGTCCTCGTTTACCACCAGACCCATTCGCTTTGCTTCCTTATTCAACTTGGAAAAGGCAGAACAGACTTCGCGGTTTTTGTTACCGATGATGTCGATGTCATCGGCATAAGCCAGCAATTACATGCTCTTGTAGTAAATTGTTCCTGAGCGGTTCAGTTCTGCAGCTCTTATATTCTCCAACATCAGATTAAAGAAGTCACATGAAAGGGAGTCGCCCTGTCTGAAACCCCGTTTTGTGGCGAACGGCTCGGAGAGGTCTTTCCCAATTCTGACGGAGCTGGTGGTATTGCTCAACGACGTTTTACACAGCCGTATGAGTTTTGAGGGGATACCAAATTCAGGTATACTGCGGGCTCGGGTTCTTTTTCTCCACAACTTTCTGTGCTGCTACCATTTAGTATAGCGGAAAAGTGTTCCCTCCATAATTTAAGTACGCTCTAGACATCAGTTACTAGGTCGCCATTATTGTTCTTACAGGAGTACGCCGCGGTCTTGAAACCTTCGAAGTTGCACGGCAATTCAACCTTGTTGAATTGCGCCGGATACAACGTGCACCGTCGAGATCGCGAGCGAGACAATGGTGGAGGTTTAGCGTTCATCGCGCACCACACCGTGCAGTATCGTCTTATCGAAGCAGACATCGACCGCAGGGATACGATCCTAGAATGTCAGGGTATTGCTATCCGGTCAGGCGAGTTTGAGCTCGAAATATTTAACGTATACATACCACCTGTCACCAGCTGCCCGTCAGGATATCACCCTGAAATAGGTGCGGTACTCTAGAGGTGAAAACCGTATGGTAGTTGGTGACTTTAACGCGCACCACGATCTTTGGCACTCAAGCCTGTCAATTGATCGTAGGGAAATACATCTGGATGAGCAGAGAGACGATTCGACATTCTGCACAATGAACGACAACGCACCCACCAGGATTATGGGCAGCCGCTGCAGCTGCCAGATCTAACAATTGTCAGCGCTGGTCTGATAAACAGCGTATCATGGCAACCTATGCTGACCCTAGCATCAGACCCTCTGCCCATAGTCATCTCGATTGATAAACCTGCCGACTTTGCTTCCGTGGATCACCGGACCTATGTCAACTTTTCCAAAGCTGACTGCAAAGGCTTCGCGGATGTTACTGACGGCGCCTTCACTGCACTGCCCATACCAACCGACGTTCTGCAGCTGCAGCTCGCCTTATCCCAGCAGGATGTATTAAGGATCCACGTCCGAACTTTACTGCTGAAGCGGCTTTTCTAGCCAATGAGCGCGACAACCTTCATCAGGCCGATCCCGGAAATCCCCGTATCAGGGATCTCAATTCGGAGATTCGGCAACTTGTGAACGTACATAAGCGGAAGAAATGGGAAGAGCATTTGAAGATCTGCAACTTCGCCTCTGGTGTGAGCAAGCTTTTGTCAACCGTGAGGTCGTTGTCCAACTCGACGAAGCGTGACGACAGAGTCGAAATAGACTTTGGTGAACACGCATCGTCGGACCCGGAGCGATGCGCTAGCTATTTTAGTCGGTGGTTCATTCTGCGTCCTCCGGTGGATAAAGCCAAACGTCGAGTGACCAGAAGGCTGCACAAAATGCCAAAACCCAGTGCGCCTCTTGTTTTCACCAGCGGTGAGGTAAAGGTAGCCATCAGGCGGGCGAAAGCCTCCAAAGCCATTGGACCCGACGGAATATGCATGTTGATGCTGAAAAATTTGGGTCCTGCGAGAGTAACGTACCTAACGGAGGTCCTCAATCTGTCTATGGCCACTCTCGTCATTCCAGACTTCTGGAAGATGGGGAGAGTGGTCCCACTGCTCAAACCAAGGAAACCAGCCAACAAAGGAGAGTTTTATCGCCCTATAACCCTTTTTTCCCCGGTAGCGAAGACACTAGAGGTCCTGCTACTCCCGTATTTTACGAACCACCTGACCCCAGCGAAGCATCAGCATGGGTTCCGTAAAGTGCATAGCACAACAACAGCACTTAACGCCATAAACACTCAGATAACTCGTGGCCTTAACGGCCCCTGTGAGAGAACTATCCAAGTAGCGTTGGACCTGCCCAAGGCGTTCGACACTCTCAGCCATTCAACGCTACTAGAAGATATAGAGGCCTCCTCACTCCCACAGGGACCTAAGGGGTGGTCGGCGAATTACCTGAGTGGTCGACACTCGTCAGTAATTTTTAGAGACAAAACCAGTAAGCCACTAAAACTAAACAGGGGGTACTACGGGGGATGTGTCCCGTCCCCACTACCGTTTAATTATGTATTATATTTCGAAGCTTCCTCAACCACCAGAGGGTGTCAATATTGTCTCCTATGCTGACGATTGTTCGATCATGGCGTCTGGGAATGGAATTGATGACTTGTGCTCGAAAGTAAACGGTTATCCCGCTGAACTCTCTCGCTTCTTCACTGCAAGGAGCCTTGCCCTATCCCCTGCGAAATCCTTGGCAACCCTATTCACCACCTGGACGATGGAGGTCAGACTGCAACTGGGTATTCACGTTGATGGCGTAACAATACCGACGGTGAATAATCCAAAAATCCTCGGAGTTACCTTCGACACTCTGCTCTCCTTCTCGGCGCATACGACCGCAATTGTCAACAAAGTACAGCCGCAAGAATATCCTCAAGTCGCTGGCCGGCAGCACTTGGGGCAAAGATAAAGAAACGTTGTTGGCAACATACAAGGCAATTGGCCGGCCGGTTCTAAACTATGCAGCGCCCGTGTGGTCGTCTGGGACTAGCAGGACGCAGTGGATGAAGCTACAGACTTGCCATAACACGGCACTACGAACAGCGACTGGATGCCTCTTGATGACGCCCCAACACCACCTACACGATGAGGCCCAGATGCTCCCAGTCGAGGAGCATAATACAATGCTCTGCAAGCAGTTCCTTGTTGGGACAAACAGACGTGGTCATCCCAGCAAACAGCTGCACGTCAGGAGGCATCTCTACGAACTCACGGACGAAATCCAGAGGTTTATTAAACAACCTCTGGACCCGTCAACCTACCGACAGGCCCTGAACGGCATTCACAGGGAATCAGTCTCAATTTAAGTAGACTCCCGCCCTATGAATGCCGTTCTAGGTACACAACCTCCGGACGTGGACGGGACAGAACTTTGTCTGCCTCGGGAGACCCGCACTACAATAGCCCAACTTCGCTCTGGCTATTGCAGCAGGCTACACTCTTACGTGAGCAGAATCAATGAGGATGTGCCCAACCAATGCCCGGCATGTGGAGAGNTTTAAGTAGACTCCCGCCCTATGAATGCCGTTCTAGGTACACAACCTCCGGACGTGGACGGGACAGAACTTTGTCTGCCTCGGGAGACCCGCACTACAATAGCCCAACTTCGCTCTGGCTATTGCAGCAGGCTACACTCTTACGTGAGCAGAATCAATGAGGATGTGCCCAACCAATGCCCGGCATGTGGAGAGTCGCCACATGACTCTCGGCACCTCTTCACATGGCCTGAGAACCCCACTCAGCTGACGCCCCTGTCCCTATGGACAGACCCTGTGGAAGTCGCACACTTCCTGGGCTTCCCCCTAGCTGAAATGGACGACAACGTTGACGGATGAACCGACCCGAGCGGGGCTTAGTAGCCGATACAACAACAACAACCTGAGAAAAGTTAAAATTTCGTTGTTACTCCCATAAATATTTTTTATTATTAATGATAATTTGTTAAAATCCTAATCATCATTAATTACAAGTTAAACACCACTTCTAACATTTTAATAATTATCCTCATCATTATCTTCATTACTATTTTCATCATCATCATCACTTTTTTAGGTAATTTTGTATATGATAATGAATACGAATTGTACAAATTTTCTCTTCAACAATTATCTACATGTTTTTGTTAAGCCTAGAAAGTAATTTAGATATGTATAACCTTTAATAAAAATAATCATCATATTCGCTTGCGTCATTGTCATCACTATCAACATCTTCATCATCGCTATTTGGCTGCATAATTAACAACTGTTGTTCTTCTTTCGGCAAATCCTGCAATTTTTTTGGATAGTTTTCTCATACTTGATACAACAGGGTCGGAACTAATTAAAAGTCTATTGAATATATCTTCATTCGTCTTTTTTCTGTTGCACTTGCGAGAAAAATGTTCTCTGTAGCTCTTAAAATCTTTGTTTCGCGCCTCTAGAGCTTTTTCTGACATTTGACGTTTATTCTGTTTTGATCACGGAAAACCTATAGAGGACTCAAGCCAACTTTTGTTTACTTTAAAAACCGTTCTTCGTGTCTACAGGACCTATTCCAACGAATTTGGACCTCAGAGATGAAATATGTCATCTTTTCATTAAATTATTTTAAATTTTCATCAGATGGCATGATGCGATCTTTCATTTGTCCCGTTAAAACGTTAAATTTATCATTGAATTGATCGCAGCCAGAGTTTTTCATTATTTCATAAAGGCTTTCACGAGTAATACTACGTTCAAATTGACGAGCTAAACATATTAAATGGGCTTGAACCAGTTAAATGAACAAAACATGTCCATAAACAAGTTAAATCGCATGCAATTGTTGTTGGAAAATTGAACCAGTTAAATCATTTAACTTGTTTGAAAACCAGTTCAGCGCAGAGTTGTATCAGAAAGCTTTCTGCTCCAACCAATCAGAAAGACCCAAAAGCTTTCATTTGACACGCCAACGTTCATAAAATTTATATTCTGAAAAATATTAAAAATTAAAAATTATCAAAAATTATCAAAATTGTATGCATGTCTGCCCGCCAAAAAAGAGGCAAAGGCGGTAATTAGTTATTTCCCATGAGGTCTCATCGTACGCAGAGATAAATAGTGCATACGAACTAAACATTTTGCAAACCATTTTTTCAGAGTATTCTGAATTGTAGAGAAGTTTTAATGAATTCGTAAAGATCTCATCCGATTTTATGCCGAATTTTCTAAAATGAAATAAACTGTGTACACTGCGATTCTTTTACGAAATTTCGGAAGAAAATCGGTAAAGCAATGAAAATAATGCTGCTATGTGAAGAATTTCTTGCAGAATTTTTTCAGAATTTTCTTTATTTTTCGTACAGAAATTTCTTTACGAGTTCGTGTCAACCCCTTCATATAATTTTCTTTGAAGATTCGTAAAAAAATCGTTACAGAAATGAGATACTCCTAAAGATTTCGTTAAGATTTCGGGAACTTTGGTTTGCAGTACATAATCCGTATGCGTTAATATCATGAAGCAGACATTCGCTCAAAACAAATTGAAACACAAAAACTTGATTTTGAATATTTTTTTTCGAATTTTTATTGGTAATCAAACAACCGTCAAAGTTAACTCCCAATGTTCAATGTGGACGATTGTGTTTTCCAAAAAGCTCTTTTTCATTTAACAAGTTAAATGGGGCCAATTTGAACGTAATATAACACAAATGATATTTGAGCTCGTTCCTATAAAGAAAATAATAATATAATTAGGGCTTTAAAGTTATGGTTATTCTCCGTTTACCCGTCTACCCGTAACCATATTAGTTAAAAATATCATCACTATCATTATAATGATACTGTGGAACGAATTCAGGTTAGCAAAAGTTAGGTCGATTCTGAGAGTGAAGGGTGAAAATAGAGGCTAAGGTCTCTAGCAATAATTTGGCTTTAACAGATTGAAAAAAATATCAATTAGTCGACGATTTATAGCCAAAAAACCATATAAACAATATGCTTAAAATCGGCATTTGACTGCAAAGTTCGAAGGTCGATTAAAAAAAAATTCGAACTAACATAAACAAACGCCGCGATACGGGTCTTCTAATTTAGCCTCTATTTTCACCCCTCACTCTCAGAATCGACCTAACTTTTGCTAACCTGAATTTGTTCCACAGTGTAATNCTTAGACTTTGTTGCTTTTTCAATTTTTCCTAATAAACAATCGTGGTACAAAGCTCAATAAAAATATTAAAAATAAAATGTTAATAAGCCACAATAACATTGACATCAACATTTTGGCTGTTTCTATTTTTTTTATTTAATGTTTATTATTTTTTCATAAAAGCCCAGCTCAGTATATTAACAACACAATATAAATCCACATTTCAAACTTTGTGCAAAAATTTAAAAAAATCTGCAAAGTTTCAGCTAGATTTTCAAGTTTTTTAGAATTTTATTTAGTATGCAGTTTGATAGCCCATTAAATTCCAGGGTAATAATGTGCAAGTTTTAAGTTACTAAAGAATCGCGTTGATTTTTAATATTTTTTTTCTTGTAGACATTTGGTTAGGTGGTCGGTTGTCGAAAATGCTAAATTACGTTCTGCTAAGAAGGAACATAGTGCTCTTGCGAGCGTGCGTGTTGCAATGGATCAGCTCTTCCTGATTTGGCTTTTAATATGCAATTGCAAACATTGTAATAAGCCTTGTAACCTCAAGTGTTTACACAACCAGCCTTTGAACGCGGGATCCTTAGTCCAAGAATAAGAAAAAAATGCGCATACGCTTGGTTTGCATCATATTTAAGTCATATGTGTCCAAAGAATAAATATCTTTTGAGGTACCCGCTGCAAAAACAAAGCTTGTAAAGATTTATTAAGAAAATAATTCAAAATCAGTTCTACTTACAAGATTTAGCAACAAATTTGCCGAAAGTGTGAGCGTAAGTATTTACTCTACAAGCAAATAGTATGCTATACATTGAATATATTGCGCATAGAGAAAAATTACTGGGAAGTTAAAAAACGTAATTTTTTACACAAAAACGTCCAAAGGTTAGCAGGATACAAAGAACGTCCAAATGACGTTAAAAACGTCAACCTGGGAACGCTGCCTACATTACTTGTCAACTAGTTTCAAGCAGTGTACGAAAATAAACTATATTGTACGTTACTATTTCGTTTCGTTTATTACTTCAACATTTCGGTACAATACGAAAACAAAACGACTGAGTTGTTTTTGGCGATAGTACACTACAGTAGTTTAGCAGTTACAGACGAAACAACAAACGAAATGAATCGCGCAGAGAAAAATATATGTATGTATGTACATATATGCAATAACTAAATACAAAACGAATGCCAAATGCAATGAATAAAAAAATAAAAATGTTTTTTAATTGAATTAGATATGAAAATTTACAGAATAAAATATTTTTTACGTAATTGAAACCTTTGCATACATATAAAACGTACCCTATGGTTACGGTGACCATCCGTTCTGTTTTTTTGCAGGACCGTACTGTTTTTCAAAGGTCGGTCCTGCGTAGTTTTTCAAACCTGAAAAACCTGAAAATGTACTGATTTTTTCCAAGTGTCCCGCATTTGTCCCGCATTATCGGACAGTGGATGGATTTTTTCAAAAAAGTGTTTTTTGGTACTTTTCGTAGCTTTTCTTCAATATCTCATGAAAAAATCTCCAAATCAACGTAAGCGACTTACAGCTCGAAGGGTATTGATGTGCCTCTTGTGGCGACTTCAATGAAAATTATTAGTGCTACAGGCGACCATTTGCATTTTGTCGTCAAAGTCGAAAAAAGTGAGTGTTTCATTTGATTATTTTTTTCATTATTTTAAAAATTCGATAAAGAAGATATATCATTACAGTAAATTTTGAGCCAAGATAATGAAAATCGGATTAGAAATGTAGATGCTATGGAGCGCAATCTGCACAAATTATATATTTTTGTAAAGGGCACTTTGTAACTCGTCGTTTACGTCGATTCATGACGGCCACTTTTGACAAATAACTGCGAAAAGTACCAAAAAACAAAAAAGAAGGGTATTATTTTCTTTTTGAACGACTCAAAATTTGCCTATAAAATAATCTCTTAAAGATTTTCACTTTTCGTGTAAGCTATTGTAATTATAATATGTTTTACTATATGTATTTATAAATATTCATGTAAAAAAAGATTAATATCGATGAAGAAAACGTGATTCATTGTTAAAGTTTAAAATGTATTAAGAATTTTGAATCATAAATACTCTTTTGATATTTTTATACTACGTAAATATATGTAGGTATATTTTTGAAAAATTGTCCTTCATTTTGAATCCATATTTATGGTCACCGTACCTATGGTACAATTGTGACAAACGAAAAGCAAACGTTTCTCGTTGGGGAAAATGACAGTGAATCTTACAATTTGTTTCTGACTATGTACAAAACTGTACAAAAGCACAAATGATATGATGATCGATGAGCAAATGGGAATTGTTTTGTACAGTTTATTTTCGTACCCTGGTTTCAAGGTAGCTTTTTGTAGCTAACTACAAGTTATATATTTGATAGAAATCCCGCAAAAAAGCTAACTACAAGTGGGTTATTTTTTATCAATTGATAATTTCTTTCTGCAGGGTTATGACAAAGAAGAGAGAGTGTGCACATATGATGCACTGAAAATAAGCTATTTTATTATATTGATAAAGAAAAGTATAAAGGCAAAGGTAAAAACAAAAATAAAGACAAAAACTAAGATGCGTAAAGATAAATGCAAAAATGAAGATCAAGGTAAACTTAAACGTTTTACTTATATATGTATGTAGATGAAGAAAGTGATAAACATAAAGGTTAAAACAAGGATTAAGAAAAAGATGAGGATGAGGATACCGATAAAAGTAAAGAAAATGGTATAGATAGAGACAGAGACCCAACCTGGGAACTATTTCGGGATTTTCGGTATTTTCGGGACTTACGGATATAATAATCGATATTTTTAGGGATTTTGTTATCGATTTAGGTATCGATTTTATTATCGATATTTTAATCGATCTTCCGTACAAGTCTCAAAAATCCCAAAAAGTCTCGAAAATCGCGAATTAGCCCCGAGGATCCCTAAAATCCCAAAATAGTCTCCAAAATTCCGAAATAGTCCAAAAATCCCAAAGTAGTCACGGAGATTCTGATAATCCCGAAGAAGTCTCGAAAATCCCGAATTAGTCCCGAGGATCCCGAAAATCCCAATGTAGTCTCGAAAATCCCGAAATAGTCCAAAAGTGCCGAAGTAGTCCCAAAGAATCCGAAAATCCCGAAGAAGTCTCGAAAATCCCGAATTAGTCGCGAAGATCCCGAAAATCCCAAACTAGTCTCGAATGTACCGAAATAGTCCAAAAATGCCGACATAGTCCAAAAAACCCGAAACTGTCCGAAAATCGCGAAGTAGTCCGGAAGATTCTGAAAATCGGGAAGAAGTCTCGAAAATCCCCAATTTTTCCCGAGGATCTCGAAAATCTCAAAGTAGTCTCGAAAATCCCGAAATAGTCCAAAACTCCTGAAATAGACTAAAAATCTTGAAGTAGTCCCGAAGATTCCGAAAATCCTGAAGAAGTCTCGAAAATCCCGAATTAGTCCAAAATATCCCGAAGATACTAGAATATCTTATTTGCATTGCATAACAAGAGTATTATTTAGTTGAAAAATTACAAATTAAATTGATTCGCTCTACAAATCAAATCAGAAATTTGTATTTCTTATTTGGTTGACAAATCAAATCACAAATAAATTTTATTTTTTATATGGTTGACAAACCAAATCACAAATCATATATATTTAAGGATTTAAAATCACGCAACCCTGCTACCGCATGACCGTGACGTTTACGTTGCTTCTCTCTATCTCTATCAACAGCAAATTTGATATGCTTCTACGCACTTCTACGGTACTTTGCGTACCACATTCGTGGCTAACCGCGCTCTAACACTTATTTTTTCTCTTCCAGTGACAATTGTCCGGGACCAACAGCAACGGAAATTATATGTAAATAACTCTTTCCTACTGAGAGGAGCACACATCTACAAAAAATAAACCACCTGTTCTGTTTTGTGGGTTATTTTTTCTCTTAAATAGTAACGGTTATTTTCGGACACTTTCAAAGTGGAGAGGGTTATTTTCGACCTCTGGTAAAGAGTGAAAATCGATACGAAAAACGAAATAAAAAATGAAGGATCTAGAGGGGGCTTTTTGATTCTAAAGGTGAAGACCCCACCCCACGCACTCTTATAGTTATTAAGCATTGTAACATGCACGTGTATGCTGACGATGTTCAAGTGTATCTTAGCTGTCCAATTGATTCAATTAATAGATGTATTAGTGACTTAAATAACGATTTAAATCTTCTCAGCGAGTGGGCTAGTCACAATGGTTTGGTTTTAAACCCCAGCAAGTCCCAGTGTATTGCAATTTATAAAAAATACCTTAAACTCGACACATACGACAAAGTTACATTGAATAGCTCTGTAATACGCTACGTTGACTCAGCAAAAAATCTTGGCGTTGTTTTCAACAGAACCCTAAGCTGGAATAATCACATTTATCTTGCAATTGGCAAGGTTTATGGAATGCTAAGGTCCCTCTGGACCACTCAATATTTTACCCCAGTAAGAATTCGTCTCCTCCTTGCCAAAAGCTACATATTGCCGACTCTCCTATACGGTTCTGAATTATTTGCTGGTTGTGACAGCGTGTGTAAGAAAAAACTTAACGTATTGTACAACAATATTGCTAGGTATATATATGGCATAAAACAACGTGCCC
>NW_016158044.1:101725-104934 GCF_001687245.7 Rhagoletis zephyria
CGCCGGCAGCTTTAACAATTTTATAGTGGTTTTACGTTCTTTGGCAAATTACGCTCTGTTAGCCATAAATCTTACTATTTTTTGACCGCCTTTGAATCAAGACCCCTGGACCTTATGGAGAATTCATTTACATTTTAAATTGCATTGTCACCGTTATTGGAACTATGCTGAAAATTTCAAATCTCTAACTTGTCGGGAAGTCAGTTTAAAATCGATTGGAAATTTCCGCGATTTGCGCGGGATGACCAAGTTAAATAAAAGCTTATAAAAAAGAAGGTAGTTGCATTTAATGACATTCGTTGTTGTTGTTAACCATTTGACTTTTAATAAAATTATGACATTTCATTAAATTCATGTTACCTGATCACGAGCAGTAATATATTTTTTTTTTTTTAAACAGAAGATTTCATCAGTCCACTCAAAGATGTCGAATATGATGAGCCTGAAAATTAATGCATAATCTCAAAAAGGGGGTGGACGAAACTAGGTTTCAGAACGGATGAAGAAAGTGATAAAAATTATACTCATGCTAATTGCTTATCGGAGGGCGGTCTGCGCAAGCCGAATTAAAGTTTTTTGCATACATTGGAAATTTAAAATTCGAAATTTGTTGAAGTTAATGGTGATACGCTAACC
The DNA here is from genome assembly GCF_001687245.7 of Rhagoletis zephyria. NCBI lineage: Eukaryota > Metazoa > Arthropoda > Insecta > Diptera > Tephritidae > Rhagoletis > Rhagoletis zephyria. The sequence goes on from NW_016158044.1 coordinate 102,362, forward strand.
ACAAAGCCAAATTTTTTGCAAAATCTGATGAGAAATTTAAAAGTAAATTTTCACGAATTTCATGTGAACAAATATTCCCAAAATTATAAAGTAACACAAAAATAATTTTTCCCAATTTGTTTTTGTTTTGCATGTTAAGTTATGAGAACAATTTATTCACATGGAATTGGCGATTATAAAAGGATTTATTTGGAAAGAGAATTCTTTAGAATTAGATTTTTAAATTGCATGATTGCATACAAAATAAGAAAATGAAAAAATAACAACATAATGCTCTCGTGATTTTAATTATAAAATAAAAAGAACAATTTCAATGAAGTCTCCTTTAACATTACATATTTTTAATAAAAAAAGGTGCGAACCACATAAGTAAAAAAATTACCAAGCACTGATAATGATTTTTCATTTGATATATTATTAAATTGGTATAAATGTGGGAAAGAAAATACTCCGATTTATTGTTTTAATATTATAAAAGTGGTATGGCCGTTGAGAATGTTCACAATTTATGAAACTTCAAAAAATTTTATTATCCGTCAAAAGTTGTTTATTGAAACTACCTTATATTTGCATCATGCAGTCAAGTTATTTTTGAACAAGTATATAAAAAATAACTTCAACAATCAGCGAGGTTGGTGCCAGGGATGAAAAAGTAGGTACAATTGTACCTTTTTCCGACGTTTGATGACTTAAAGGTACATTAGGTACAATCACTAGTTTTTAGGTACAATCCTTTTCTGGTCAGATCCATTTATAGTTTTTTTTTTTTCTTTTTCCTTTACCGTGCTAATATATTTATTTGTAGGTATTGGAGAAGTTTCGCTTACATTTTGAAGAATAAACTATCATTCTCTTAAACATTTTACATAGTATTTAGAGCAGTCCCTACGAAAAATTTACAATTTGCTTAACTATACTCAAATTCGTAATATTTGTTATATTCGAAATTTGAAGAATTTCTTCCATAAAACGTCATTGTGCCCTAGACGTTGTGAACTCTACAAACGCTTTTGCCTTTTGCCTTTGCAATTGTTGGAATACATTTTTACTGAAACCATAAAACCAAAGTTCACGCATTTTCAACTTTTCTATTAATTTTAAGGCTTATTTTCACTATGTCAAATTCAATGGCATTTGCGGTCAAATAAGTGAAAACAAATTGTCAAATGGGAGTAAAAAATGGTCTATTGATTGATTTAGATCAGAATAGGTCTTCAGTCGTGTACATGCGCTGCTAAAGCAGCTATTTGTAAATTTTTGGCCCATAATATCATCGATAAAAGTATGGATAAAGGAAGAAATTTGTGTCAAAATTTGTCGACAAATTTTATTGTCCAAATATGACATATTGAAAACCGGCCTTTATTCGCCCATACAGGTCAGTGTCTAGGATTTCTTCAAATTTCGTACATTCTTTGTTTGAGACAAAATCTATTTAACCCATATTCGCATTTTGATTTCTGGAAATCACTGACGGCAAATCCGATTATTTTCTCTAGGCTTGCCGCACCTGTTGCTTTATAAAAACCTGGATATAAAAATAAACATCGCAAAGTCTTTTTCGCGAATATTTTTTAGTAGTCAAAATTAGACAAAAATCAAAGCTTCTCCTATTGCCATTAGATTATAGTCTGTGGATATAAGCTCAGTTAAAAAAAAAATCTACTCAAGTTTAAAGTAAATCCATCTTTTGTATTAATATTTTAAATAAAATTAATAAAAAAAACTACAAACGCATGATGTAACTTTACTTTAGTCTCATTTAGGTGCATTTATTTTAAGATATTAGGTACAATCTGAAATTTCCATTTTTCATCCCTGGTTGGTGCTGCCAGACGATTAAATAATATCAAAAGTAATATCGCAGGATTTTTTACTTAAACTTTAAGGTTTTATAAAATATTGGCGAAAAAAATTGCGCGCAGAGGGGCTGAACACCTTTTGCTGAACACCTATTGCAAAGAACGGCCGAAGGTCAGCTCTTAGGGATTTTAACCCTTACCACGTAGAATTCTCCTTTCTGTGTTACCGAAGAAGATGGCCTGAACACCTTCTGCAGCCAATTTTTATATGTTGTCAATAACGTGATTTAATAATAAAAATCATTTTGTTTTTAATTTTGTAATGCTTTTTTTTATACGTTTTTTTATATTTTATTACAGTCTGGCGACGAATAACTGTTACCACGGTTTTTTTTGAGAAATAAAAGGGTCCTTTATAGATTTTGCGAAAAAAGTACTTTATTGTTAATTTTCCACAGATTTTACTTTAGTTGTATTAACTAGTTTTTAAATTTTAATCCTTATTTACATTTGCCAGCAGTGTAAAGTTTGAGAGAAAAGTTCAATTGGCACGCAGGTCTTCGTCAGTTAATTTATTCCATATCTTCTGTAGCCATAGGCAGATTTTCTCCATTTTGAGTCCCTTATACTTCCCCTTTTGTCCAACATAAGGCCTCATACTCATAAATCAAATAGACTCGGAACTTGTGACTAGGACGGCCATTCATTCGACCAACCTTATACAGTTTTTTTTCTTTTTTGTATTTTTTTTATACAAAGCCTAAGAAAAAA
>NW_016158044.1:106504-109207 GCF_001687245.7 Rhagoletis zephyria
CTTTCTTACTTGTTTAGGTATGATCTTTTTAATGAATATACATTTTTGGGATTTTAGTAAACTAGGACTGAGTATTTCATGTTAAAGTAAAACGATGTTGACTTAAATTTATTTTTAGCAGACTATTATTTTTATTAGACTCGCAAAGTCGTTATCCGCCACTATTCGATAAAGTTTGTATCTCAGTTTATTTGCCACGCCTCTTAGACTTTAAACAACACAATTCTAGCTGCTGGAAAGTGCCGGTTTTGATGAAATTTTCTTTTTTCTGGCCTACTGGGAATTTCGTTTTCTTCGAGTAATTCATTTGCATTTTATCTCGACCGAGACAAATTCTTGTATTTTTGCTTTGAATAGAGAAAGCCCGATTCACTACCTTTCCAATGGAACCCCTTTTTTGTAAATAGAGCAAGAAATATTGAAGTTATAACGGAATTTTGTTGACCCAACTTGACTTTTTTATCGATATTTTCCACGCCCATAATTAAAGAAAATATATTTATTTTTAAGTCCATTTCTGTCAGTTTATAATTTCTTGTTATAGGGAAATTCCAAATATCAATTTTGGGCATTTTAGCCTTTGTAGTTAGTTAAATATTTCAGTTTTTGCATTTTTAAAAATTGTAGTTATATAATAGGGGGCGTGACAGTAACTATAAATTACCAATTTTTTGTAAAAAGCTTCGCCTATCTTATAACGTACCTTGTGCAAAATTCCATTAATCTATCTTCAATAGTTTTCGAATTACAGAATTAAAAGCAGCTAGATGGGTCAAATCTTACACTGTGCGAAGACCGCCTACACATAAAGGTGTTCTGTGCAAAAGATTTTCAGCCCCTCAACTTCGGCAACACAGAATGGAAAATTCTACTTAGTAAGGGTTTTAATCACTAAGCGCGGACGAAGGCCGCTTACGCAGAAAGGTGTTCTCTACAAGGGATGTTCAGCCTCTCTTCTTCGGCAACATAGAAAGGAGAGTTCTACTTAGTGAGGGTTATAATTCCTAAACGCGGCCGAAGGCCGTCTATGCAAAAAGGTGTTCTCTGCAAAACATAAAACATATAAATAACATAATATAAAAACATATAAAGAAATAACATATACAGCGCGGCGACGAATAACCGTTACCCCGGTTTTTTTAGAAATAAAAGGATCCTTGACAGATTTTGCGAAACAAGTATTTTATTGTTAATTTTCCACAGATTTACTTTAGTTGTATTACTTAGTTATTTATTTTAATCCTTATTTACATTTGCCAGCAGTTTAAACTTTGAGAGAAAAGTTCATTTGGCACGCAAGTCTTTTTCAGGTGTAAACAGAGGAAGAGGAAGGCCTCCTCTGCGTTGGAAAGACCAGGTGGAGAAGGACTTGGCTTCACTTGGCATTTTCAATTGGCGTCAGTTAGCACAGAAGAGAAATGACTGGCGTGCTGTTTTGGACTCGGCCAAAATCGTTTAGGCGGTTACAGCGCCAAATAAGAAGAAGAAGAAGTTGTTATTATTTCGCCTTTATCAGGCATTTCTAAAACCATTCTTAACGTTGTTTTGAAATTTGGCGACATAAAATAATGTAATTAATCTTTTCTAGAATATGGAAATGATACACTGTGCTTCGGCCGCGCTTAGGGATTATAACCCTTACTAAGTAGAATTTTCGCCGTAGAAGAAGCGCTGAACACCTTTTACGCAGAGCTCACTGTTTAACATATTTAAAAAAACACATTATACTCATTTATTCCCTAATATTATGGAGATAATTGGGAAAAAAGTAGATTGTTGAACATCCCTACATCATTTTATTGTATTTAATTTTCGAACATCTGATAGAACGTTTTTGTCCACTATTATGTGCGGTACACGTTGGCGATCAAAATCGACATTTGCTCAAATTTCCCTTGGTTGACCATGTGACCGCTCGTTCTTGTCAGTCAACAGTCAACCGCAAAAATTTTTGTTTTAACCACTCTTCTATAGGACGAAATAATAGTATTTATTTTTTTTACATCTTCAACACTGCATGGTTTTTTGTATATCTTCATCATTTTAACAATTCTTCATATGATTTGTTTTTTCTGTCACGCATAACATACTCTGGACTAGTTATGTCCCGGAGACAACGTTGCATCTTATAACATCTAAAAAGTCTTTCAAAAAATCGTGATTGGCGTCCATTTTTAACGTTGCACTGATAATATTCGAAAATCTCTTCTTATTTATAGTGCTGTAAGTACATACCGATATTTAACACGCGTGTGTACGCTGCGAATATTTCGCTTCACTGACAATTTTTGGAACACACTATCAGTCAAAACTTTAACAGGGAAATTTGAGCAAAACTGTCGATTTTGATGGCCAATGTGTACCGCACATTAGGTTTTAACTGATAGTGTGTTCCAAAAATTGGCAGTCAAGCGAAATATTCGCAGCGTACACACATGTGCTAAATATTGGTATGTACTAAACTCCTGCGCAATTCCATTTAAACGGCCTAACAAGACATCCGATCGCCGCGCAAATACTTTCCCTCCTTACTCTCATCGTTCGGGTCAAGTGTGAGTAAGCATAAACCAGTTTCTGCAAGCGTACGTAAACTACCGATCAATAGCAAGACGCGTAGAGTATTTACTTTGCCTTCCGCAACTACTGCGAGTAAAAGGTATTTGACAGTAGAGTACTCTACTGGTAGTACTTGAGTATTTTCGA
>NW_016158044.1:110589-132015 GCF_001687245.7 Rhagoletis zephyria
ATTTTTGCTTTTGTATCCAGTCTTTACGAACATATGCAGTATGTTTTGGGTGATTTTTCAGCAGAAACTCTAATTTTTCGACTACATCTTGCAAATTTTGTTGAAATATGAACAGATACTGTTCCTTACGCATAATGCATACTAACGGACTAACAAAATTTTTGAAATACAACCCCAAACAATTAAGATCCTACCACTGTGATTCACAGTTAGCAGTACATGATGCGCTTAGGCTTAATTTGGGTCTTTTACCCAATACCATGCCCGGCCATCTGATTGAAAGCGATTAATTTAGTCTTTTCGGACCAAATAACCTTCAAACTTAAAAATATGTTTTTTATTGCATTCTGAACGGCCTAACATATCCCAATAGGCAACGGTTCGGTGTTCGTGCGATGCAGCGAAATGCTGCCACACTCGCACATGTATTATGATCAAATTTGCTTTTTTCTTCTTTATGATGCCTTTGCGCTCAATTTGGCAATTCTTCGCCTCGCTGGCTATTGATTTGCATTAAAGTTTAATACCTTAAGCGCTTCTGTAATAGTGGCTGCATCGCTACTTGCTTCTAAGTTCACAAGATATCGTACCGTAATATTTTTTAACAGACTTCCTTTGTCCTTGGGAACACTTTAGGCTATATTTTTTCTAAGTCTTAACATTTTTAAGTAGCAAATTCCAAAATTTTTTGCCACTTTTCGTGCGGTTCCGCCTTTCCGCAGTAAATCTATTATTTACATTTATGGTTCCTGATTAACTATGTTATTTACTGGTGATCACTTCTTCAATAAATTACAATATAGAAAAAAGTCATCTGACTTCCAACTAAGTAAAAGATAACTGTCGAATGCAAAACTGAGAGTGAGTGCAAAACTGTAACATCTGCCTTAATTTACATTTTTTTTGCTGGTTTTTTTATTGTTGTTGTATTGACTTCAAATCATTATGAGAGAGGGAGTAGGGATGTACCAACAAGATTATTCAACAAAAGGATGAAAGTCGTTAGAACTTGGAAATATAGCGGTGGCTGAAACAAAAAGTGTTAAACCATGTTACAGTTTTGCTCGTCACTGTATATCAGCATTTTAGTTGAAAGTACGTTTTGCTCGTCGCTCTCTTCATCGCTCCACTACATTCCTGTCCTTAGTTTTATTCAGATACCACAAATGTATGTTTTCTCGTATTAGTCTCCGAAGATAATAAGAAATGCCAATGCTCTCCAGTCTATCGAGTATTTTAGCCCAGTTGGCAGAGTTGAACGCGTTCTTTACGTCTAAGGTAACAATAACGCAGTATTCTTTTGCTCCTCCCAGCCACCGTGTACCGCTTGTTGCATCCCGTGCTAACTTAATGACTTCTGATACCGCATTCACAGTGGATTTCCCTTTTCTTTGGTTTGCCGATAAGCCTGTCGAGACGTTTAGCTATAATATGCACCAAGATTTTACCTGCTGTGTCTAGCAGACAAATAGGCCGAAAACTTGAGGGATCATCCAGAGGTTTACCCGGCTTAGGTATTAAAACCAGCTTTTGCCTCTTCCAGATTTGAGGGAAAGTTCCATTCGTGAAACACTCATTAAAAACTTGTAGGAATAAGGAAGCGCACTGGTGGACTGCAAGCTTAAGAGCTATGTTGGGTACGCCATCGGGGCCAGGAGCTTTCTTTACTTCCACCTTCGATGTTGCGAGTGTGATTTCTTCTTCCGTTACAGGGTCAACAACACTCAACGGCTCGCCATTCATAGTGGACACTAACGGTCTCTGTACAGGAAATAGTGTCCCCACGATGGACTTTAGGTATGCAGCGGTTGTCGGGTTCGTGTTTCTGCCTTTCAGCTTTTTTGAGACAATTTTGTAAGCCGAGCCCCAAGGATTCCGTTCAGCATCATCGCAGAGCTCTAAGAAGCATTGCCGTTTACTTTCTTTAATTCCTTTCTTTAGTGCGTCGCGTGCACTCTTATAAGCCGCACGAAATACCACGAAGTTGTCTCTTTCCCTAGCTCTCTGAGCATTTCGCCTACATCTTAGACATTTCTTTCGCAGGTCNCCAATAGGACGTGGCTCTGGGCTATTAGGTGGGTTGAAGTCGTGAGGTACAAAATTGATGTTATTTGCATTATACCACGGCAATGTGTCCTTGGCATAGTGGCAGGTTGCCATGTCCGCCTAGAACAGTGGCCTACTCCTTATCTGTTGGTAAATGACAGAAGACGCCTTTTGAGGCACTCATCCCGATAAACTTGATCATTCATTGTCCCGGATGGGAAAAAAGGGCTGCTCTTACGGCCACAGGAACAAATAGCTTGCTAAACCATGTGGTTTTTTTTTGGAAATTTGGACTTCATTTTCAGCTTACAACTTTCAGGGGCCTCTTGACCTGCAATATATTTTGAATTTTTATAGCAGTAGGTTTCGTAGTCCATAAAAATGCAGTTTTTTTTTTAATTTAGAATTTATACAACTTCCGAATGCGCGATTTCGCTGTAACATTCTACTTTGCGCCTCGGTCTGGCGCTGTTTGAGCTGTAGAAAATCTCAATGAAGCTTTCCGCCTTACCTTTTTTACGAAAAACTGTGATCTCCGTGCGGATTTTGCAGCATAACGCGACAAAATCTTCGGATCTCGTGAAAACGCACTGAGGACCTTCCGAGCACTGTTTTTATCACTTTGACCATGCTAAACCCCGCTGCCTGGTTTTCTCGTAACTGCCAGGCCTTATTTGTACCGATTAAAATCCTGCAAACTGTCGAATAGTGCAATCTTTAATTTTTTAGCAATTTTACGTGTACTTAAGGCCGGATCATTTCTAACTCGGTTGCCATTTTTAACTCAACTAGGAATCAAATTCAAACGAAATTTCTTCTACGTCCAACTAAGGTCATGTTCAGCTTATGGTATTTGAACTTCAAAATATTGAATTCGTTTTGGGAAAGTTATAAGCTTCCCAAAGTGTCGCAGTTTTGGTGTGTTCACCCTTTATATAAGTGTCCGCATATATTTTTCCTCGCCACTTGCTCTGTCGCTTCACTGCAGCAAAACCAAGTTTTTGGGGAAAACTCTGACGATATGCGTACAATTGAAACCATGGGTTTGAAGATAGCGCAAATTGATGTGAAAATTTCAATTTCATATTAAATATATTTATGTATGCATGTACATATGTACATATGTAAAAATGTAGTTTCGATTTAAAAAAATCGGATAAAGTTTTTCTTTCGCCATTCATACACCTCTAATTTTAGTATTTATTAAAAAAACTCATGAAATTCAAAAACTATCTCTTGCATTTGGTTTTACTCAATACCGATTTGAGCTGTCGCACAGTGTTATCAGTTGATCAGAAGTACGCAACAATGCGTTCAGAAGGTGCAATCGCACCAGTTACTGAGCTGTTGCGCCTTCTGAACGGGCCCAATGAAAATTCGTTTCTCTTGAAATCAAGTTATATGGCTGCGTACATAACATATGTACATATTAGGGCTGTGCGATTATTCGATTACTCGAGCAAGTTGGTTAATCAATTATTCGGTTAATCAATTACTCGAGTAATCAAGATTTTGATTACTCAAAACGATGATTAATCGAGTTACTTGAAATATGATTACTCAAAAAAATAATTTTGCTCGTTAAAAGAGTTTACTTTGGAAAATGCTTATTTTCTTTTTTACATTCTGTATATGAAAAAATTTTTCGTTTTAATTTTTGAAAACAGAAACGTTATTTTGAAAGTATCAAGGAACTTTAACTACTTTATACATATGTAAAGAGTTGAAATGTTGATTACTCATTTTACTCGAAATGTTGATTAATCATAAAGCAAATTACTCAAATATGTTTTTTTTTTTTGTTAATCAAAAATCTTGATTACTCGAGTAACTGAACTTTTGAGTAATCATAATTTCCAATTAATCGAATAATTGAGTTATTTACTTTATGATTAATTAAAATTTTGAGTAATCAATTAATCGCACAGCCCTAATNGCTTAAGTTGTTGTTTTTGACAACTTATTTGTGGGTTAATGACTGCAAATAGTTTTATAGAAAATTAGAGAAAACGAGAATTAATACTTTCATAAAAATATAAGTACATACATAGATTTAAAAAGCTGCTTGAATACAAAAGTTTTATGAAAATGTCACATTAAACAACTGTCTAAATCAACGTTATTTTTTATAAATAAGGCCGTAAACATTTCCTTACATCGTCAATTTCCATATTCTATTTTTACTCTTTCAATTTCACTGACCAGCGCCGCAAACGATATCAACTAGTAGGCTAACAACCCGAATTGAAATTTAATACGCAAGTACTTACAGTACTTTTCCCTTTTGGCAGCAGCAAATATCTCTCGTACGCGATGAGAGAGTAATAGCAAGTACGTCAAGTATTTACTCTCTCAACGCCAAGTAGTGTATGTATGCGGAAAAAAAGTAACAATGTGGGGAGCAGTGTTGCCGCGCCGTCTCAAGAAAATGTATCCCTGACCAAGCCAAAAATGTACCCAAATGTATCCATTTTTTTTTTTTTCTTTTTTTACATATACATCTCATAACTTGTAAGAAAACCAAACATTTTCATGAAAAAGACATAATTTAACCCATGCTAAGGACTTGGAATACATGTGCATAAAATCAAACATTTGTAATTTCAATTTATAAAGTACATTTTTTGTGCATAAGTATTTTGCAGAGTAAATATAATAAATAGCAAGTACACTCTAAAAAGAGCATGTAAAACTACTACTGAAAAGTATCTATTTTTCAACAAGAATCTGTATAAATATACGTATAGGATGTTCAGTATTTGATTTTGAACTTGAGATCTTTAAAATATACACATAAATACACATATGTAGAATGTTTAAAATTGCAAAAATTTTCAAACTACAAATACATTTCCTACTAATAATAAACATTACTTTATTTTAAACATTTTGTGTAAAAATAAACAGGCAATGATTAATTTTATTACACGGCTTGCACATTTGCATACATTAAAAGAGGAAACCGGTTACCTCTCTCAATATGCGCAAATAAACAACAATTTTTAGAGTGTATTTAAAGTCTTCAGTAAAATTCATAAAAGTTTCCTTAAATAAATCAAATTTAGTTTTTAAACTATATTGAAATCTTCTTTCTTTTTAAATTAACAAATGAAAATATGTGATATGAAAGAGATTACTACAGAAAGAGTATAATTTACTTTACATATATCGTCGTTTAAAGTACAAAACCGCGTATCGTCATTCTGCAAAACCGCGTAACTGACATTTGCTGCCAAAAATTGGATTTGCTCACACAAGCTCTTGGCTTCGTCCTGAAATATACTAGCCAGAAATGCGATTGCTTTATAAAAAAGAGAACCATTTTGAAATATAAGTGTTTTTACTCTCTAGAAAATAATTTATGCAACGTCATATACGCAGTTTTGCATTATCTTGATACGGGTTTTGCATTTTGTTGCGGTTTTGTTGTTTAAACGACGATATGTATGTATATTAAGATCTTGCTTAAAGCATCCCTTTAAGCTAATTAAAGCAATTGTGCTTATACCTATTTTGGTGAGATCTCTTCATATGTTCATTGCTTCGTTCACAAAAAATAAAATGCTTTAATTTCACGCTTAAGTAGCGATTCTTTATACGTTTAGAAAACGTAATGCTTTCTACCATCTTTAATGAAAATCGATTTTTGAACGAAAAAAACTTTATAGGAAATATAAAATTTTGGCCTATTTAAAAAAGTATCCACTTTTATACTGACCGGAAAAAATAAGTATCCCGCAAAAATTCGTCTAAAAATGTATCCAATTGGATCTATTTAGATCCAAACGGCATCCCTGGTTGGGAGTAGAGTACAATGCAAGGAGTACTTATTGAACGAAATGCGGCAAATACACTTGCGCTGGACTTTAGTATGTACTTACAGCACTATAAATAAGAACAGATTTTCGAATATTATCAGTGCATCGTTAATAAAATAATGTAAAAAAATATTTTTTAAAAACAAGCTTTTATTTAACATGTACAAACAATAAAATAAAGTAGTGTAAAAAAAGATTTTTAGCAAGAAAATCTTTTTAAAACTGCACTAAAATGAATAAAATAAAATAAGTTAAGCTTTCGTTAAAGTTACTAAAAGCCAAATAGTAAAAGGAGTTACTCAAACTGTAATGCAAATTACTAACAATTTGTACTGATTTATATCGTTTTTAAAAAAGTTTGTCGCTCGAATAGCGAACCGGCATTTACATATCTGCATACTTACATATACCTAACCAATTATGCATGTGCGCTGAATTCGCCGACAAGCTATTTTAAAACGATGTAAATCAGTACAAATCGTTAATAATTCTCAGAGTTTGAGAAACTCCTTTCACTAAATATTTGGCTTTTAGTAACTTTAACGAAAGCTTAACTTAATTTATTTTATACATGTTAGTGCAGTTTTAAAAAAATTTTCTTGCTAAACAACTTTTGTTACACTATTTTATTTTATTCCTATGTTTGTACAGATTAAATAAAAGCTTGATTTTAAAAACTTTTTTTTTACATTATTTTATTTTGACCTTTTTATTTTATGTAACCCGGACATAATATTTTTATTAAGGGCTGACTCTCCATATATGAACATAGTAAATTTAATATAAGCGGCGTAAATCTTTTCGATCATCTGTTTAGGCTGAGCAAAACACCTTGAGTTCAGGTAGCGAAAAAATTGTACGATGAAAAAAGTGGCGGAAAGTAGGCAACTGTTGAACTGCGCTGAACTACTCAACTGTTTGTTTCTTGGACAAACAGTCAACGGTTAGACAATAGCTATGTAAGTCTTATGAACGCGACCAATGTGTCACGAATTAGGAGCATAGTCAGAAACAAATCGGTGTCTTATTTAATTTAAGCATTCAGCAAATATTACAAGGTTAACAGCTGATTCATTCAAACTAATTTCCGGTATTTTATCTTACAAAAGAATTCACAATAGACTCGTATAATACCAGTGCCTAAAGCTATACTACATATTTAGTTGCGCCGACAAATTACGCTCTGCTATCACTAGCAGTACTGAAAACGCTGTAAAGAAGCTGTTAAGAGAAGATCATACATTTGTACATTATGGCAGTCACAGAGTGGTGTTGTTTAGAAATTTGAGTTCAGCCCAATAAAAGAATTTCCGAACAACACCGCTCTATACCTGCCAAAATGTACAAATCTGTGCAAATATACAAATCGTGTGATCCGTTTTTAAGATTAAGATAAACATAAGGAGCTGCGAAAACGTTAAAATTTAACGCTAAGATAAGTGCATAGTATACAGTTCGGTTTTATGTTTGTTCTGTATCTGGAGATTTGCAAATTATTTGGAAATTTATACACACTTATAAAAGAAAAGCATACCTGCTTTCGAACGAAGTAGTATTTATATATAGTATTGCAAGAATATATAGCATTCTGTGGAAACATATGTATGTAAGTTAACTACATACATATAGTCGATGTTTTTGCAAAACCGCCCATCGACCAGTTGCAAAACCGCCTAAGTCGCCATTGTGACAAAAACGAGATTTGGTGAGCTCTCTGATAAATAAAAAATTTTCAGGTAAAAGTGTCACCGTTTTTGAAATATTTACATACATTTTTTTAATTTAAAAAAAATCGTGCCTTTTCCCGTATTTTCTTTAACTGCATCTACAATCCAGGCTATACTTAGTAAATTTTTTATGTAAAATACTTTCAGATAGTTGCTTCTCCATACTCAAGTGCAATTTAGTTAAAATATATTAAGGAACCATCATAAAATTAGTACTCTTTTGGGATTTTTAACTTTTTGATATTTTCTTCCCCAACTTTGACTATCTCTGGTGAAAAAAATGTACTGAGCTATAGCTTTACATTACATAAAAAAATTGCTCATTTAATAAGGATTTCATTAAGGTGCCACTCTTGCTGAATAGAAAAAAAGTTATAGCCGCTTTTGTAGGCAAAGGACTGAGACACGCTAGAATGTATTTAATAGATTTAAATTTAAGTTCCTCTTGTTACCGATCAATGACATGCTAAATAGTACAAAGGTACATTATTACCTGCTCCTGACATTATTTTATGTTACTTACCGGAATTCGGACTAGAGTCTACAACAAGGGCTATATCTATCAATATTATTTGTGAAGGATGGGATCACGTGAAATAAAATATACATGAGTTGTTTGAAGTAAAATTTATTAATTTGTTGATAAAATATGCTCAAATTGGCGACCTTCTACTCTAATACAAGCTCGGCACCTTTTAAAAAAAGACGCTTTTAGAGATCTTAAACTCAATTGGGCTATCTCAGCAGCAGCTCCATTTATTTGTTCCCGCAAATGCTCTTCATTTTGAATTGTTTTTGAATAAATTTTGTACTTAAGACAGCCCCAGTAGAAAAAATCTAATGGATTCAGGTCAGGCGATCGAGCAGGCCAGGTGATTGACCCGTATCGTCCAATCCATCGGCGAGGATAAGTTTCGTCTAAATGAACTCTTACTTCACGCCCGTAGTGAGCAGGGCACCCGTCATTTTGAAGCCATAGTCTTCGCCGCAGGTTTAAGGGTACATCTTCTAAAAGAGCTGGAAGCCGTTCCTGAAGGAACTCTAAATAACTGTGAGACTTGAGCGTTGGCGGCAGTTCCACAGGTCCCAATATCTGACAATTAAAATTCATTTCGTGAGGTCTGTCTATCTGCCAACTGTGAAGGTTATGTAAATTAAAGTAACCATCACGTTTGCATGATGATTCATCGCTCCAAATTATTTTATTAAAAAAGTTGGGGTCTGATTCATGCATTCGCAACATTTCACGGCAAAATCTAACCCTCGACAGGTAATCTCTCTCTTGTAGAGCCTGAACACGCTGAATGTGGTAGGGATGAAATCGATGGTCTTTTAAAGCTTTGTGAACTGTAGTTTTTGGTATTCCCGTCCGTCTTTCCATCATTCTCACTGAAGTCGATGGAGCTAGTTCCACTTCCTCTAACACAGCTTCAACATCTACCGTTGCAGGACGTCCNTGGTAGGGATGAAATCGATGGTCTTTTAAAGCTTTGTGAACTGTAGTTTTTGGTATTCCCGTCCGTCTTACCATAATTCTCACTGAAGTCGATGGACCTAGTTCCACTTCCACTAACACAACTTCAACATCTACCGTTGCAGGACGTCCTGTTTCGCCGCCACGNTCCTTATTAAATTAGCAATTTTTTTATGTAATGTAAAGTTATAGCTCAGTACATTTTTTTTCACCAGAGATAGTCAAAGTTGAGGAGGAAAATATCAAAAAGTTAAAAATCCCAAAATAGTACTAATTTTATGATGGTTCCTTAATATATTTTAACTAGATTGCATTTGAGTATGGAGAAGCAACTATCTGGTAGTATTTTACATAAAAAATTTACTAAGTATGCAAAATCCTTAAACTTTATAGCGTGTATCTGGTCTTTTTCTCGCGTTTCTTTGTCGTTTATTTTTGTGTTTGTTAAATCTGCTGAGTGCCCAGTAGTTCGTATGGGTTGTGAAAGCGCTGTACTATTTTTTTTTTATATGTTTCATGTTCGTTTAAGCGCGTGCCTAGGGCTCGCGTAGTAGTTCTAATGTACACCTTTCCGCATTCCTCGTTCTCCTTACCCTTACATTTAATTTCATAAATTACGTTACTTTGTTGTTTTCCATATATTGAGCATTTTATTTTTTGTAAAAACAGTGGATAATGTGCAATTCGATTTGTATGCAAGTGTTATGTTTTGTTGTTTTGCAAAGTCACAGCCGAAGTTTTCGGTCAGCTTCGAGATGTATGTGACATTGTGGTTACTTTTTGTTGAGTTTATTGCTTCTGTTCTTGAAGTTCTATTATGATGATTGTTTGTTTGCATTACTTTTTGTTTTATTAAGTTGTGAGTTAAATGTTCAGGGTAGTTGTTGCCTTTTAGGATCTTCTTTATTTTCTCAATATTCGCTTCATGGAATTGTTTGTGCTTAATGTTAATATTTTGTTTATGAGGTTTTTCGCGGTGTTTAATTTGTATTTAGTTAGTTGCGAAGAGAAGAAATTTATCAGGCGACCAGAAGATGTAGGCTTGCAATACCAGTCCAGAAGAAGGCGATATTCGCTTCTATGTATACGCGTATAGAAATACTATTTCTGTATGTCTTTATTGACTTAGAAATTAAACAAATACAAGTTGCTTTTACACACACCGTTCCTGAATTAGTTAAAAGTTCACTAAAACGTACGACGAAAATTGAAAATGCAACTTTGTTCGTTATCACCTACGTAACCTAAATCCATTTTCACTAAAATCGTATCAGCTTATTTTTGCGAAATATACAATACAAGTTCCTTTAACACACATTGTTCCTGAATTAGTTAAAAGTTCACTAAAACGTACGACGAAAATTGAAAATGCAACTTTGTTCGTTATCACCTACGTAACCTAAATCCATTTTCACTAAAATCGTATCAGCTTATTTTTGCGAAATATTGAAATATAATAAGTTAAGCTTTCAATAGAGCTTTCCTTTCACTATTCGGCTTTTAGTAATTTTAACGAAACGTCAGCAATTACAAACAACCACGAAAATTGGTTCCGCAAACCCAGGTCCAACATCATGCGCTTAGTACCATAGGTACTAATTTGCGTGTTGTTTGCAGCTACCAGATTCATAGGCGCGCTCGATCGCTTGTCGTTACAACTTTTGAGTACTACTGATATCTCCGCACCCGTGGCTACAAGAAATTGTAGTGAAGATGTCCTATATCGGACATTAAGGCGGCTGTAGTTATTATCAGCCTCCGCAGGAGCCGCTTTGAACGGAGGACTGATTAGTTTTCCGAACGTTTCTGACCGAAAGCATATGGCTGCCGGCATCGTCTTGCATTTTCACCAAAAGTGCGGTGATACCAACAAGTGTCGTGTGCTGGTTGAGTGTTCGTCCTGCGCGAACTGGTAGATGACGTTGTACCCGAAACTGCATTGCTGCGGTTCCGTTCATCCCTGACCTTGCCGTTATTGCTGCTACGTTCGAGGCGATCGAGCCTGCTTACCAAATCCGCAATAGCAGGTGACACTGACTGGGTACACTGACGACCTCTATGTTACCATTTGTTGTTGAAATCTCCATGATATTGTCGGCTTTCATAGCCAAAACTTCGATATCCCCTCGAGTGTTGATAAAATCTACTGCACTTGTACAGGCAAACGTCGCAGCCACAACGATTTCAAAACGTCTTTATCGACTCGCTGACTTGCTACGTCTTTCATGTCACGAAGCAAAGTAGTAGGTTTCTTCTCGCCCAATTCGCAGCCTTCAAATAAGCATTTGAGCCTTTT
The DNA here is from genome assembly GCF_001687245.7 of Rhagoletis zephyria. NCBI lineage: Eukaryota > Metazoa > Arthropoda > Insecta > Diptera > Tephritidae > Rhagoletis > Rhagoletis zephyria. The sequence goes on from NW_016158044.1 coordinate 121,951, forward strand.
TTCGTTCGACTCGCCAGATTCAGCATTCAGTCTTTGCTTTAATGCTTCGTACATGCCACTAACAAGTGGTGATGAAATTATGTCGGTAGCGTGAATGAGAACTGCTGAATCAATTTCAGCTACAATTGTGTAGTACTTCGTTTCATCGGCCGTAATCCCTGCTCGCACAAACTGCGCCTCCACCTGTGCGAACCACAAACGTGGATCAGGCTTCCAGAACGGTGGCGGCTTGATGGAGAGCCGTGCCATATGGAAAGAAGTGATAGCGTCTTCGTATCTATCTTCGCCTTCGTTCACCATATTATGTTCATAGCGGGGTCATCAGTTATAGAAATACTATTTCTATATGTCTTTATTAACTTAGAAATTAAAAAAATACAAGTTTCTTTTACACACGGAAAATTCTGACTTTTTTAGCGTCGCTAGAAAATACGTTGAATGAATGAAGTTGGTTTCAGTTAGTACAAACGAATGTCAAACAGCTCTGTTCGTTTACTGCGGCTTTTGATGTTGCCACTTAACTACTGCGACAAGTGTTAGGGTTGGTCCCTACACGCGCGCCTAGAAAAGGGATGCTTGAGTTTGCTTCCATTTCCATAGTGAATTGAAGTTTGTTATGGTATTGGTTCAGATGTTGGAGGATAATATTAGCGTCATTGCATTTGACTATTGCGAAGATGTCATCTACATATTTTGTTATGAATTTATTTATTTATTTATTTAGTCTATGAAACAATATTTCTTACAGACTAGTAGATAAATGGTTTTGCTAATGCTAGTACAATATTAACATTACAAAGTATTGTGAAGGAGATTTAAAAAAGCTTGTTTTGTCATAGAGAAATCAATTATGATTCTTTCCGATAATATATTAAGTTCTCGCATAGATCTCGCCAAGGGAGCATTACCGGCAAATCTTGTCTTGACTTTTGCCAAGTAAAATGGATAAGAGACTCGAAGATTGCGCCTGGGTACATTGAAGCTTATCTGTTCCAAGAGATAGGGACAATCGACGACACCTTGAATAACATTAAATGAAAAGGTTAAAGAAAGGATAGATCTACGGCATTCTAAAGATTGTAAGTTTATCAGCTTGAGACGCGAAGCGTACGAAGGAACAGGACTTTCAAATTTCAGTGACCGAAGAGCATACTTAAGAAAAACTTTTTGTATACGTTCCAGTCTTTTTATAAAAAGTTGGCTATGTGGTCTCCAAACGAATACGGCATATTCGAGATGAGAACGCACTAAACTTATAAATAATGCTTTGAAAGTATATGGGTCAGAGAAATTAGTGCTATTACGACGTACAAAACCAAGTACTGAGTATGCTTTCGCAATTACATAGTTAACATGGTTGTTAAATGAAAGTTTCGGGTCAAATATAACCCCTAGATCTTTAATTTCGCCGACATTATTGAGAATATGATTCGATATGCAATAAGACGTATTGCGAACATTCAAAATCTTCGCAAACGTCATCTTAAAGCATTTATTTATGTTTAAAAATAAACGAGATTTCAGACACCAACGATGGAGAGCGTCAATATCGCATTGAAGCCTAACCTCGTCAAATGAATCTTTAATTATAGTGTATACCTTAAGATCATCTGCATAGAGTAAAAAATTTGCGAATGAGAAACAGCCACTAATGTCATTAATAAAAAGGACGAATAGTAGAGGACCCAAGACACTTCCTTGCGGCACCCCAGAGGAAGCCACAAAGGAGTCAGAAGACATTCCATAATACTTATCAAATGGAATGATTGAAACACCATTTTGAAGGAAAGCTTCACTGCTTGAGATAAAAATAAAACCTTTGGATAGGTTTGCCACCTGCTTAAAATTTTTGGGACTACACATTTTTTCCATACAAAATAAATTCGATAATTTTTTTTTATGAAAAAAATGCGTCATGAAGTCAGAAAAAAAATTCTCAAAAATTAACTTGATTTTTTAGCAACTTAAAACTTGCACATTATTACCCTAGAATTTAATGGGCTGTTAAACTGCATTCTCAAAAAAATTCTAAAAGATCTGAATAAAAAGTTGAAAATCTAGTTGACGCTTTGCAGATTTTTTCATAATTTTTGCACAAAGTTTGAAATCTGGATTTATGTGGTGTTTGTTATATAATGAGCTAGGCTCAATTATTATATTAATTAGGCCCAATATGCACAAATTACTATCTGATGGATCATTTAGTGCGAGCGAGACAATATTATCCACGTGCATATTTATATAGATCAAAGTTACTGTTTGGTGGGATATAAGAAGTAATTAGATATACGCATCTACATCTAAAAGGGTCTCTTAAGCGCACACACAGTTGGTCAAGCAAAGAATCGTCATTGTTGAGTGTAACCAAGTAGGCGCGAAATATACGTCGAACAGCTATAAGGATAATGTCGGCCGCTGTGGTGTAGTGGTAAGCAGTGCGCGCTTCCACTCCGCAACGCCTGGGTTCAAGCCCTGGTCAAAGCAACATCGCAAAAAAATATAGAAAAAAAGGTTTTTTCTTAACAGCGGTCGTCCCTCGGCAGGCAATGGCAAACCTCCGAGTGTATTTCTGCCATGAAAAACAGCTTCTCATAAAAATACAATCGCCGTTCGGAGTCGGCGTAAAACTGTAGGTCCCTCCGCTTTGTGTGACAACATCAAGGCGCACGCCACAAATCGGAGGAGAAGCTCGGCCAAACACTAACATATGTGTAAGCGCCAATCTATTATTATTATTAATGGTATTCGCAGCTGCATTAGCTAATATATTTTTAGCGGCCACACCAGCAACAGCTGAGGTCTCAGCAGAGTCAGCATCAACAAAGGCATCAACGTTTGGCAGATTGGAATGAGAGACATCCACACCTATTTGATTGCGAATGGTACCAGTAAGCGAATTCGGTGATAACATTTCAGCATTAGTCCCATGCACAATGGCTACGTCGGCAGAGATGCCAGCATCGGCGTCAGTAACAGAAAGCTGAGGAGCATGCAAGCTCTTGGCACTTTGCTGCGTTTGCTTGGAATGATTACGCTGGCATTTTTTGAGACTGTTCGATGAATTAGAGTTGGTAATAGATGTTGTTTTCGTAGCTACTGCATTATTGAGAACAGCGCCAGCTAATACAGCAGCTCCACTGAGAAACGTAGGAGCATTAGAAGAACTAAATGGCTTGTTGTTGTAGCGGCTACAACAACCCCGCCCAGATCGGTTGGTATCTCAGTCGTTGTCGTCGAGTTCCGCTAACGGCAGCCCCAAGAAGCGTGCAGCCTCTATGGGGTTGGTCCACAGGGACAGCGCCGTTAGGGTTGTGTGGCTTCGTCTTATACGCTGCTTCAATGGTAGCAGTTTCTGTGTTCGAAACAGCGGAGACCGGTGACGAAACAGCAGATGAGGAAGAATGCGCAGCTGCAGGCAGAGAGCAAGCAATACGAAGAGTTTTTATTTCCGATGTAAGTAACGATATGCTAGCATCTCTATTGTTGAGTTTAGTCTGCAGTGAAAGAGGTTGTGCATGCAGGGCATCGAACTTTTGCATTAGCTGCTTATTATCATCGTGCAAAGCATTAACCAATGATAACACACGGGCATTCTCACTTTTAAGGGAGGCAATTTCTTTAAACACTGTAAGCAAGATAATTTGCTGCTTGTTATTGAGATCGTTTGAGCTTCCGAATGATTTTTGAGATTCAGACGAGGCTGAGTTAATAACGTTCTCAGCCGAGGCTGCGGATGGTGGAGGCGAGCGATTAGATTTACGGCGCTCATCCAGGCAAAGTTTGCAAAAGAACGGCTTGTCAGCCGTAAGTAGAAAGTCAAGATCAGCCGGCATAACACCAACACAGTCTAAATGAAAAAAACGTCTTGCAATTCGCACATAGCTCCTTTGGTTGGTTTCGATCAACCTTTTGACCGCACAAGCAAGGCATATTAATTATTAGAGTTTAAACAATGAACAATTTTATTGTGACTAAATCACTATGTTAGGAGTCACTGTCTCAATATAAGCACCATACCAGCACCGATAGATACAAGTTACTTGGATTATTAGTAAATTAGCGCACAAAGCGGAGGGATGAGAAAACACGTCCGAACTGTAACACGTTACAATGATGCTTCTTTTTTTTGTCAATATGAAGTTTTTTTTTTGTTTTTTTTAATGTCAATATGAAGTTTTTTCAGCGTATGGTATTTTCAAGTAAATCGTCCGTCACGATGTCAGCAATTATTGGTGAAAGGGGGTTGCCCATTGGCATTCCAAAGGTTTGCGTGTAAAGTTTATTATTGTACATAAAATAACTGTTGTCTTTAACCGGGCCGTTACACATTCAATTTTCCCTTTTAAATTTTCAATACTCTCACACTCTCTCTCACTAACACACTCTTATTTATTGCTTGAATGGGCAACTTGCTTTAAATTTTTCCCTTTCAATTGAGTTTCAATTTTGCTTTCAATTTTGATCAGCTTTTCAGCATTGGTATGCGAATTTTGTGAAAATAAAAAAATACTAAGCTTTGCATGTTAAAATGTTACTCTACAATGGAATTAAAATGGAAAATATTCTTCAGAAGCTAGTTAGTTACACTGTTTTCTTGAAGGCGACATGTTGATAATGAAATTGCTTCTCAAATAGAATGCAGCCTACGTAATGGCTTTAAATTTTGATGATTTTTGACAAGCAATGTGTGTGAGGAAATTGAAAGGCAAAACTGATTGTGTGTCGTCAGCGTAATACAAAAGTCCAACATATTTTGAAATTTGCTTTTAGGAATGTTCGTCACCTTTTGTAGCTTCTCCCAGTTTTTCATTATGATTCTCACAGCTAGAGTTGTAGGTATATTAGTGAACAAAGAAACGACATCAAACGACACTAAAATATCTTCTCTACACACATGTATATTCGTCAGTTTATCTTTTAGGTTGAAAGTGTTTATTGTATTATATTTTTCACTAATTAACGATTTTAGGATTCCTCCAACATATTTGGACAAATTATAACATGGGACTTTAACGGACGATGCAATTGGACGTAAAGGAACTTCAGGTTTGTGTATTTTTGGCAACCCATACAATCTTGGTGCTGTTGCTGCGGTGCTAGTGAGTTGTTTTTCTCTTATGTTCAGTATTTGCTTTTGCAAAGATCTTCTACTATGTTATTGTTTTTCCTATGTAGGGCGTTTGTTGGGTCAGTTCTTATGCTTTTGTATGTATTCTTGTCTCCTAGTAGGTCGCTAATTTTCTCTGAGTATTCTGTTTTGTACATTGTAACTGTTTTATTTCCCTTGTCGGCATCAGTTATGACGATGTTGTTCTTGTGCGATTTAAGAAAAGTTTTGGCTTTATTAAAAGCTTCTAAAATAAATTTTTCCGCTGAGTTGGTCCTTATGTTGCGTTTGAAAAGGAGAATTCTATTGCTTAATTTGTTTCTTGCCAATTCTTTTTCGCTTTCATTTTCTACAGATTGTATTGCTTTGTTCCATCTCCGTAATGATGTGTATTGAAGAAAAGTTAGCTCTTGTTGTTGGTTGTGTGAACTTTCTACCAAGGGAGAGTAGCCATTGTACTTCTTGGGGAACCAGTTGTTGTGGATGTTTATTCCCAGAATTCGCATTTTTTCCTGTTTTATTTTATCTGTTTTGGATGTTAGTGCTGATGCCTTCTCCTTCGCAATTCTCTGACTTATTAAGTTTTGCTTTTGGATGAATGTTTTAAATTCCAATTCACTCAAAGTTTGTTTTAATTGTTGTTGTGCGTAGTTGTAACAGATTTTTGGTTGTGCGATGTCTATGTTAGTTTGTGTTATTTCTACGTTTAATATTTTCATGAGAAAAGTGTGTGTGTGCGCTGTACTATTTTTTATTTTATATCTGTTTCATGTTCGTTTAAGCGCGTGCCTATGGCTTGCTTAGTAGTTCCAACATACAAGTTATTTCATATAAGTTATTTCCTTTGTTGGGCCTATATTCGAGTTCACGAACGAAAGCTCCGGGGGCCAAAAAGAACTACTAAGTAGCGCACTAAAATTATCTAAATTTACGTCAATTTTAAATGAAGCAATATTTCTTTCGAAATTTAAAATTAAATTTTCTGATGCTTAAGTCGACAGTTGTAATTTTTGATGAGATATAAAGCTTTATATCGTCTTCGGTAGTATCTCTCGAAAATCTAGAGACAAAGATTGACTTCTTTGGCGTAACCACAACTAGTTTCCTTGTATCAGACTGGAGTACCGGCGGAAGGGGTTGAGTTACTGCGTTAGTAGTTGAGAATGGCGGCGGAGGCTTTGAAGATGATGCCACCACTTCATTGGGGGAAGGGGAAGATACTTCAGGCTCGTTATTATCAGAAGCAGATTTCGTTACACGCTCTTTAGAGGCTGAGGATTCTGATGCTAGAGGGCATGGAGAAGATAGATTAATTAAGTCAGTCGGAAGATTATTCTGACGTGCAACGGCAATAATTTCCTTACATGGACTTTGAAGACGCTTACGTTTAGACACACGGATATCCTTAACAGGTCGCAAGGCATCTAAGCATTTGAATGATTTAAACACATTTTCATAATGCTTAAATTTTTCTATCAGTACCGACAATTATCTTCCTATTTCTGTAAAACCATTTCTGGTTTGCCTAAATAGCTTGAAAAGATCAACTTCGGTTGACCTGCACTTTACGCGAGACCAGCGAAGGCCCTTGCCATCATTAATAGCGTCCAGAATTCTTCACGTTTCAGATGGTAAATACCATCACACAGCCAGCACGATAAATAGCGTTCAAAATCGCTTTTATTTTGGCAAGTATCAAGATCGCACTTCATATTGAAATATTTATGTAATAACACTCGTTAATAAAAAGACAAACAAAATAAGTTATAACAATTAAGGAGCTGATGTAAATAGCTTTAAATAAATGTAGCGAACAGTTTGAGTATCACTGTAATTATGACACTTAATAAACGCAACGCAAACAGCTGTGACAAGAATTACTAGAAGAAGTAAACAAAAAGAGTGGTCCAAATGTGCAAACACAAAATGAATTCAGTTAACTACAAAGGATACAACAACAATGATAGCAACAAATGACTCGGCAGATTCGAATGTATGCTAGAGAAATTTAATTAAATTTAGTTTAGTATAAAACACAATAACTTTCACTTAGCTTCAATTATTTCACACTAAGAAGCTCATAAGCACTTTTTATCACTACTTTAACTCAGAATTAGCACAATAAACTTAGCAAATAGAAAGCCAAAATCAGAGCACAATAAAGTACAACCTCACAGCTTGACGTTTGCAAAAAAAAACAGCTTCTTATATATAACAATACAATCGCCGTTCGGAGTCAGGATAAACTGAGCTCCCCTTTATGTAACAACATCAAGGCGCATGCCACAAATCGGAAGGTCGGCCAAACACTAACATATCTGTAAGCGCCAATCTATCTATATAATTATTTCTGAAAGGTATTTTTCTGTTACCCAACGATATCTCCTTTAATATTTTATAAAATTTAATGAATGATATCTCATTTTGAAGGGGAGGAGCTCACGTAAATGCCAAAAATAGTCAAGTTGTTCAAGTTCAGTTATTTATTAAAAAATTGGGTTCTAAAAAGCTGAAAGCACTGTATCTGGTCAATAAAGCGCCATATCTTCCATAATACTTCATCAAATGGAATGATTGAAACACCATTTTGAAGGAAAGCTTCACTGCTTGAGATAAAAATAAAACCTTTGGATAGGGTTGCCACCTGCTTAAAATTTTTGGGACTACACATTTTTTTCCATACAAAATAAATTCGATAATTTTTTTATGAAAAAAATGCGTCATGAAGTCAGAAAAAAAATTCTCAAAAATTAACGCGATTTTTTAGCAACTTAAAACTTGCACATTATTACCCTAGAATTTAATGGGCTGTTAAACTGCATTCTCAAAAAAATTCTAAAAGATCTGAATAAAAAGTTGAAAATCTAGTTGACGCTTTGCAGATTTTTCATAATTTTTGCACAAAGTTTGAAATCTGGATTTATGTGGTGTTTGTTATATAATGAGCTAGACTTTTATGGAAAAATAATAAACATTAAATAGACAAAAGAAAAATAGCCAAAATTGATCAAAATGATGCTGGCTTAATTAGCTGATCACAAGTGTATATGTTCGCAAAGCTCGAAACGGCTGTACCGATTTTTTTTTTGAAATTTCGCACACCTACTGCAGAATTTCTATGGATGGTTATAGGCTAAAAAAACTCGAACATAATATGGAAATATATGAAAGCAAAGGCGTACTTATGGAGAGAAGTGGGACTATTTGAAAATGGGGCGTTGTGTGGTCTTTGGATAGTTTCAGTTCACTTTTTGACCCGCGAGGTGGAGCTGGAGTCGAGTTATTACTAAAAACTTTATGCATGATCCGAATTGGCTAATTATTAATTATTACTAAAACTTCGTATTTATGATATGACTTGGCTATTGTTCGGGATATGTATTGGTAATGGTAATGGAGTCGCCAGGTGGCTATGGAGTCGACTGATTACTAAAAACGTCCAGTGAGAGAAAGTGTCGTGGAAGTCCGATTACGTCGACCTGCTGCACAACTGAGTTCGCTGAACTGCCGTGTTTTCCGACTGGCCCAATGGATATGGACACCAGTTGAAATCCCCCAATATGCACAAATTACTATCTGATGGATCATTTAGTGCGAGCGAGACAATATTATCCACGTGCATATTTATATAGATCAAAGTTACTGTTTGGTGGGATATAAGAAGTAATTAGATATAGGCATCTACATCTAAAAGGGTCTCTTAAGCACACACAGTTGGTCAAGCAAAGAATCGTCATTGTTGAACCATGCGGGAACCAGTCTTAGAAGGATCCCTGTCTTTACGAAAAACGTCGAACATATTAGGATGAAAGAACTCACTATCATGAAACTCCGAATGCAGCCAAGTTTCCACAATGACGAATATGTCATAGTCCATCTGCGCACTGAAGGAACTAACAATATTAGATTTCGTTCTTAAACCTGATATGTTCTGAAAATATATATTTAGACCAGAAGCCTTATCAGAGGGAGACTGGTGGCTTTTCTGACCAGTAAGATCATTAGTTTAAACACTTTCAAATACGGGCTGGGTGTCTTGGACCCCCGCTTTTGGAAAAAATGAAACGGCTTGATTCTTACATCCCTCGGCCACACTGAAGCATTAAGTACTACGTCATGATATAGGCACGCCAAGCTTAAAATTGATTCGCTTTAGAGTACTAGAGTTGTTTTTCTTTATTAGTTTGTAGCAAAAGAGTTCCGCAACATTGATGCCGGTATGTTTAGATACATACTTAGTAATATCCTCCTCAGTAACAGATGGCAAAAAAGATGACAGATGAAACCAAGAGTTAGGTATAGCAACGTTGAGATCGGTGTTAGTATTAGAACCAAATACGACAGCTGACTTCTTATGTTTACGCCTTCCCACGTGAATCCACTCAGCATTATTCGCATCGATAATGGTATTCGCAGCTGCATTAGCTAATATATTTTTAGCGGCCACACCAGCAACAGCTGAGGTCTCAGCAGAGTCAGCATCAACGTTTGGCAGATTGGAATGAGAGACATCCACACCTATTTGATTGCGAATGGTACCAGTAAGCGAATTCGGTGATAACATTTCAGCATTAGTCCCATGCACAATGCCAGCATCGGCGTCAGTAACAGAAAGCTGAGGAGCATGCAAGCTCTTGGCACTTTGCTGCGTTTGCTTGGAATGATTACGCTGGCATTTTTTGAGACTGTTCGATGAATTAGAGTTGGTAATAGATGTTGTTTTCGTAGCTACTGCATTATTGAGAACAGCGCCAGCTAATACAGCAGCTCCACTGAGCAACGTAGGAGCATTAGAAGAACTAAATGGCTTGTTGTTGTAGCGGCTACAACAACCCCGCCCAGATCGGTTGGTATCTCAGTCGTTGTCGTCGAGTTCCGCTAACGGCAGCCCCAAGAAGCGTGCAGCCTCTATGGGGTTGGTCCACAGGGACAGCGCCGTTAGGGTTGTGTGGCTTCGT
>NW_016158044.1:132040-152407 GCF_001687245.7 Rhagoletis zephyria
CGATCCCTCATATCGGAGCAACGATTAAGCACATTGTTGCACAAAGAGTAATCAAAAAGAAACGCCTCTAATTTTCTGGTATACGATACAATAGCACATTTCTTGGTATTCAAGTACAAGTTATTTGATGTACACCAAGTTTCAAAAATACTTAAATCCGCTTGCAACTTCCTGCAATCAGAAAGACTGTCAACTTGCAGCAAAAGCTTAACATCATCGGCAAACATCAGGCATTTCGTGAATTTAAAGTGGGAGGGTAAATCATTGATGAAAAGCAAAAATAATAGCGAACCACAATGGGTACCTTGCGGAATACGTGACCAAGCATTGACACTGGTATTTGAGGAGACTGAACCCATTTTCACAAATAACTTCCTCCCGCTAAGAAAACTAGCAAAGAATTTCAGAAGCTCTCCAGTAATACCATAGAGTTTTAGTTTATGCAGTAGGACAACGTGGTCAACCTTATCAAAGGCTTTGGAGAAATCGGTATATATCACATCTAATTGTGATTGGCAATTAAATGCCTTCACGATATCATTGGTGACTAAGAGTAAGTTTGAACATGTGGATCTACCACACGATTGGATCTACCAGGCATGAACCCATGCTGACAATTGCTTATAATGTTACATACGTGAAGGTAAAGTTTAGAATGAATGATGCTATCGAACAACTTGGCCTTTAGTTACGTATATATAGCTCAACATATTATGATGAGCTGCTTCAAGCTGCCACGCGTTCGAATGTACTATGATCGCCGTTGGAACTTGACGTTTTTTTCAAATAGCAGAACGTCTAACCGGTTCTTTTCCTTGAGAAAACGTCTACACTTAACTGACATTTCTGCTCGTTCAAGTGGCTGTAAGGATCGCTTATTCAAAGTTCGTCCCATAGTTGAGCAAGTTCGACATAGGCTGCAGGAATTACCATTAGAAGAGAATCTTTGTGTGGATGAGCAAATCATTCCATTCAAGGGAAAATTCATGGCAAAGCAATTTATCAAAGGAAAGCCTTGTCCATGAGGAATCAAAGTATACTTTTTATGTGGAAAAAGTGGCATGCCCTACGATTTTATTGTTTACCAGGGTTCCTCTACACCTCTAGATGACATTGTAGTCAAGACTGTTGGAAGCGGTTCAGCGATTGTAATTGAATTAGCAAAACGAATCCCCATAGAAGCAAAAGGATATAAAATGTATTTTGACAAATTCTTCCCTTCTTTTCAATTATTTGAAATTCTTTATGACAGAGGTATCTATGCAGCTGGAACTGACCGTTCCAATCGCTTTGCAAATCCACCCTTGCCCGACAAGAATGTAATGTCCAAACGTGGTCGAGGATCAGCAGTTCAATGCATTAAAGAGAATGAAAAAGTCATATTTATTAGATGGTATGACAACAAAGTGGTAAACTTGGCTTCAAACTTCGTGGGAATTGGTACAGCGGACAAAGCTCGACGGTGGGATAAGGACTCACAAGGTTATATTGAAGTGTTTCGTCCTGAAGTAGTACGACTTTATAACGAAAGCATGGGTGGTGTAGACTTATTGCATCAAATGATTTAATATTACCGAATAAATATACGCACCAAAAAATGGACTATTCGTATTATTATGCACTTTATAGACCTAGCAATAACTGCATCATGGATGGAATACCGCAAGCACTGTCAGGAGAATAAGATAACTAAAAGTTTGGACTCACTGAACTTTCGTGCTGAAGTTGCTAATTGTATGTTAAATGTAGAAACAGCTAATTTACAATCGGACATAGAAACTACACGTCGCCGAGAAAGGCCGTCGCGAATGGTGGCTTCACTTTCGCTACAATATACTCCTAAATCGCACGTGCAAAACTTGCCGGAATCACCAAATCTTCCTTGTTGCAGTTCCCAGGCTCCTAACGATTCAAATACTGAAAATACGTCCACCCGACCGCAAAAACGTAAGAAATTCGGTTCAATTCATCCCCCAGAGGAAGTGCGTAAGGACACTGTAATGCACATTCCACATTTTGTTGCGTCGAAAAATAATGGGCGTTGTAAAATGCCTGAATGTACGAAAAAATCGTATATTATATGCCAGAAATGCAACATTTACTTGTGCGTGAAACGCGATAGTAACTGCTTTGCCTTATATCACGAAAAGTAACAGTTATTTATAAAATATATTTTTAACAATTTTTTCAAATGTATGTATATGTAAAATATATTTATATGTTTTTGCATAACTAAACTAATGTATGTATTAAAAGTGAAGCTCAAATTAATATTTTTCAATTAAAAAAACTTAGTTTAAATAGCGAAAATCATTTACTTAATTTTGAGTACAGCCAGTTGCAGGCATAATATTATAATACACAGAGTCACGATGTCCCATATAGGGGACATGCAATAACATCCAGGTGAAACGCTTTACCTGAAATTTTATTTCATAATTATATTAAGCGATGTCAAATAAGTACACACACCAATTTTCAGATTTTTATCTTAAGCGTGTGATTTTCGCGACTGAGAGGGTTAATTGTTATAATTTATTTTGTTTGTCTTTTTATTAACTAGTGTTATTACATAAATCTTTCAATATGAAGTGCGATCTCGATACTTGCCAAAATAAAAGCGATTCTGAACGCTATTTATCGTGCTGGCTGTGTGATGGTATTTACCATCTGAAACGTGAAGAATTCTGGACGCTATTAATGATGGCAAGGGCCTTCGCTGGTCTCGCGTAAAGTGCAGGTCAACCGAAGTTGATCTTTTCAAGCTATTTAGGCAAACCAGAAATGGTTTTACAGAAATAGGAAGAGAATTGTCGGTACTGATAGAAAAATTTAAGCATTATGAAAATGTGTTTAAATCATTCAAATGCTTAGATACCTTGCGACCTGTTAAGGATATCCGTGTGTCTAAACGTAAGCGTCTTCATAGTCCATCTAAGGAAATTATTGCCGTTGCACGTCAGAATAATCTTCCGACTGACTTAATTAATCTATCTTCTCCATGCCCTCTAGCATCAGAATCCTCAGCCTCAAAAGAGCGTGTAACGAAATCTGCTTCGGATAATAACGAGCCTGAAGTATCTTCCCCTTCCCCCAATGAAGTGGTGGCATCATCTTCAAAGCCTTCGCCGCCATTCTCAACTACTAACGCAGTAACTCAACCCCTTCCGCCGGTACTCCAGTCTGATACAAGGAAACTAGTTGTGGTTACGCCAAAGAAGTCAATCTTTGTCTCTAGATTTTCGAGAGATACTACCGAAGACGATATAAAGCTTTATATCTCATCAAAAATTACAACCGTCGACTTAAGCATCAGAAAATTTAATTTTAAATTGCTTCATTTAAAATTGACGTAAATTTAGATAATTTTAGTGCGCTGCTTAGTAGTTCTTTTTGGCCCCCGGAGCTTTCGTTCGTGAATTCGAATATAGGCCCAACAAAGGAAATAACTTATATGAAATAACTTGTATGTTGGAACTACTAAGCAAGCCATAGGCCCGCGCTGAAACGAACATGAAACAGATATAAAAAAAAAAAAAAATAGTACAGCGCTTTCACAACACATACGAACTACTGGGAACTCAGCAGATTTAACAAACATAAAAATAATCGACAAAGAAAAACGAGAAAAAAACCAGATACACACTAGAAAGTTTAAGGATTTTACAAAAAAGAGGAAATACATGCCAAACTTTATGTGAGTATATTTTTTGTGTTCAATATTTTAGTGGTTCATTGGAAAAAAGTTTTTTATTATTTGTTCCTTTACTGATTATCATATATATATATATTTATACTTCTGTAACAGATAATTAAATAAACACGCCTCTGAAGATGCTAAGAAGACTAGCGAAACGTTGGGCCGTAAGTGAAATAACCTTGTTTTATTTACACTAAAAGAACAGATCAGACAAGCCTATCACAACTAAAATTTCACAAAATACAAACTGATGGGATATACGTAATAAAAGTATCGACCTCGCAAGGCCTGCCGAAAAACCATTTATTTATTATTTGTTAACACAATATAAATATAAAAAGGAACAAAATGAAGGACTATTACAAACACATGAAATACAAGCATGGGGAACATATATGCATGACGTTAAAACATTACAGTAAACAAAAACAGAAATTAGCGAAGCAGATGGAACAACTAAAATTCCTACTAGAAAGCAAAATGTACAAACTGACTCCGAGCCACTTGGCCAATTCGGTAAAAAACATAAATTTAAGCACAACATCCGAAAGAATAAGACAGCGAAGGGACAAAACAAAACACACTTTTCTCATGAAAATATTAAACGTAGAAATAACACAAACTAACATAGACATCCGCACAACCAAAAATCTGTTACAACTACGCACAACAACAATTAAAACAAACTTTGAGTGAATTGGAATTTAAAACATTCATCCAAAAGCAAAACTTAATAAGTCAGAGAATTGCGAAGGAGAAGGCATCAGCACTAACATCCAAAACAGATAAAATAAAACAGGAAAAAATGCGAATTCTGGGAATAAACATCCACAACAACTGGTTCCCCAAGAAGTACAATGGCTACTCTCCCTTGGTAGAAAGTTCACACAACCAACAACAAGAGCTAACTTTTCTTCAATACAAGGGGTGATCTTTGATACAAAGCTTACATTTAGCAAGCACATTGACTTCATTGTCTCTAAGTCGTTTGCGCTATTTGGCTTCATTCGTAGAAATACTCGTGATTTTAAGGACCCTAACACGCTTAAATCATTATTTGTTGCCCTTGTTCGTAGTCGACTGGAGTATTGCTCTTTGATATGGAACCCCTACTACGATGTATACTCTGGTAAAATTGAAAGGGTTCAGAAAGTCATTACAAAATATGCCTTATACAACATGAGCTGGGATGATGGCCCTCCATCATACACTAGTAGACGTAAGCTTTTGGGTTTGCAATCTTTGCATGACCGCAGACTTTATAATTCATTTATATTTGTATACAATGTGGTCAATAACAAAATTGACTGTGATCTTATCAATTCCTTATTTAATGTATATTTACCCCAAAGAAACTTAAGATGTAATCGTTTATTCGTTGAGCGAATTAGCAGAAATAACTATTCGCTGAATGAGCCTATCACTAGATGCGTTGGTCTTTGCAATAAATATGCCGATGTTATCGATTTTAATGTTAACTTTTATTCTTTTAAACTTACCTTGTTTTCCTTATTTAATTAAATATTAATTGTTAATTGTTGTTGTACTATATTTATGTCGTCTTTTGACACTAATTTTAAGTGGATAAATTGTCTAGTCTGTAAGATTCATGTAATCAGAAGACCGAATAAATAAATTAATAAATAAATATAAGTACACGAATTTCATCAGCGGTACAGGGTTTAAAATTTAAGTCTCCTAAAATTTTAAAAACAGAACTTTGGTATCAATAGGTAAATTAAAATGAAAATACCAACCTTTCTGAGTAGCATATATATTTGTATAATATACTGCTTTTACAAAAAACTCGTCATCCAAATATTTTACGAAGAAGGAATACGGTGTCCTTTCTGTAGTGTTTCCATCCGCTGGCGGTGCTGTAAACTGTATCTTATCTGATTTGAATGTACATGCCATCCTAGTCTTCCACTTTATCTCTTTCTTTTTTGTGCATTGAATGACTGGAGTTTCTTCAAGAGAAATTGCATTTTCTCGCAAAATATCGCTAGAATTCAGCCATTCGGCAGCCACACCAGCAATCGCTTCCTCAGAAATTTCCGGCAGCTCCAATTCTTCAAAATCTTCGATATCTTCAATATCGTCCTCAACTTCTGTCGCGTTTTCGACTCCTGTGTCATTACGGGCTATAACTTTCGACTTTGCAGGGCGTATCTTTTCAACCACACACTCAACCGCAACCTCGGCATCATTTTCATAATCTTCTTCTATATCGGAATCTCTTTCCAAAGCTTCCAGAATTTCCTCTTCATTAAGTTGACGTCGTGAAGCCATTTCTGAAAAAACGAAACCAGACGCGCAAAAATTTTATAACGAACGTTTACGAAGTGAAAAAAGTCTCCGTTGAGTAATCTTTTCCATTTTAAGGGACAGCTACTTTTTGCTCACGGAGACGTAGCTGGCGCTTTCATTTCACTTTTTTTGTAAACAAATAAATAAATAAACATACCAGGAATACTTACTATTTTTTTCAGAAAAATTTACTCACGAAATCCACTTTTAAGGAACACTTTATTAGCACAAATTTTTTATTATGAACAGTCACTCACGAGATCCACCTGCGCACTGCGGATTTAGTTAGAAAATTACTTCAATAAACACTTGTCTAAAGCTAATAAACCTTTTGATTTGAAAATGATGCCCCGTGTCAATATTTTTAAACAGGGGTTTAATAAAGTGAAGCTAAACTACGCAAATATTGCAGTCCCTTATAAAGGACATCGCGCCTGAGAGGGTTAAGGAGCTGATGTAAATAGCTTTAAATAAATGTAGCGAACAGTTTGAGTATCACTGTAATTATGACACTTAATAAACGCAACGCAAACAGCTGTGACAAGAATTACTAGAAGAAGTGAACAAAAAGAGTGGTCCAAATGTGCAAAAACAAAATGAATTCAGTTAACTACAAAGGATACAACAACAATGATAGCAACAAATGACTCGGCAGATTAGAATGTATGCTAGTGAAATTTAATTAAATTTAGTTTAATATAAAACACAATAACTTTCCACGATGCAGCGAACAAAGGTGGCGCCGTCAGTGGTACCGCTACTTTGGTTTTGCCGATTTTGACAGTTGTGGTAACTTGTAAATAAACCTTTGTTTACAAATCAGCGAAAGAGAAATTTTAATTATAAGTGAAAAATCAGTTAAAATTGTGTTAATTTGCAATTTGTGAGTGATTTTTGAGCTGAGGACTGCGTAAAAACTAATACAATGAAGTGCTGTGTGTTAAATTGCGACAGCCGTCAAGATGCAAGAATCGCTGCATTTTGTGTACATAAGGCACGGCAAAGCCGTTCCCGAAATGTTTCTCTATTATTATATTAACAACATTTCCTCACAATGATTTTGTTTCTGCTCCACGCAGCCTCCATTAGCAAGCTAACTAATCAATCCCGCAGAGATGCTGCTGCAGTTTTCTGCAGCAGCCTTAATTGCAAAGCAATGGAGTGCACTAAAATGTTCACTGTTCTCTAATAGATTAGGTGAAAAATGCAATATTTTCACATTTAGCAAAATTAAAACACGTTTTTCGCTGTAAAGTGAACTGCTTTGGCAGTTTCAACTCGTTCTTCTTTTCGCTCCATTCTTTGTTTACTTGTGGTACACAAATGTCAACGCCCGGGACGGCGCAATCTTGTATTCTATCATTCTTGATAACTTTCACTTAGCTTCAATTATTTCACACTAAGAAGGTCATAAGCACTTTTTATCACTACTTTAACTCAGAATTAGCACAATAAACTTAGCAAATAGAAAGCCAAAATCAGAGCACAATAAAGTACAACCTCACAGTTTGACGTTTGCAAAAAAAAACAGCTTCTTATATTTAACAATACAATCGCCGTTCGGAGTCCGGATAAACTGAGCTCCCCTTTATGTAACAACATCAAGGCGCATGCCACAAATCGGAAGGTAGGCTAAACACTAACATATCTGTAAGCGCCAATCTATCTATATAATTATTTCTAAAAGGTATTTTTCTGTTACCAAACGATATCTCCTTTAATATTTTATAAAATTTAATGAATGATATCTCATTTTGAAGGGGAGGAGCTCACGTACATGCCAAAAATAGTCAAGTTGTTCAAATTCAGTTATTTATTAAAAAAATTGGGTTCTAAAAAGCTGAAAGCACTGTATCTGGTCAACAAAGCGCCATATCTTCCATAATACTTCATCAAATTGAATGATTGAAACACCATTTTGAAGGAAAGCTTCACTGCTTGAGATAAAAATAAAACCTTTGGATAGGGTTGCCACCTGCTTAAAATTTTTGGGACCACACAATTTTTTTCCATACAAAATAAGTTCGATAATTTTTTTTATGAAAAAAATGCGTCATGAAGTCAGAAAAAAAAATCTCAAAAATTAACGCGATTTTTTAGCAACTTAAGACTTGCACATTATTACCCTAGAATTTAATGGGCTGTTAAACTGCATTCTCAAAAAAATTCTAAAAGATCTGAATAAAAAGTTGAAAATCTAGTTGACGCTTTGCAGATTTTTCATAATTTTTGCACAAAGTTTGAAATCTGGATTTATGTGGTGTTTGTTATATAATGAGCTAGACTTTTATGGAAAAATAATAAACATTAAATAGACAAAAGAAAAATAGCCAAAATTGATCAAAATGATGCTGGCTTAATTAGCTGATCACAAGTGTATATGTTCGCAAAGCTCGAAACGGCTGTACCGATTTTTTTTGAAATTTCGCACACCTACTGCAGAATTTCTATGGATGGTTATAGGCTAAAAAAACTCGAACATAATATGGAGATATATGAAAGCAAAGGCGTACTTATGGAGAGAAGTGGGACTATTTGAAAATGGGGCGTTGTGTGTGCTTGAGGGGGTCTTTGGATAGTTTCAGTTCATTATTTGACCCGCGAGGTGGAGCTGGAGTCGAGTTATTACTAAAAACTTTATGCATGATCCGAATTGGCTTATATTCGAAACATGTATATTGGCATCGTAAAGGAAAATATTGTCGTGAAAAAATATACCCGCCAAGTGACTCAGGAGTCAAATTATTACTAAAACTTCGTATTTATGATATGACTTGGCTATTGTTCGGGATATGTATTGGTAATGGTAACGACAATGCTTTTACAAACAGGAGTCGCCAGGTGGCTATGGAGTCGAGTAATTACTAAAAACGTCCAGTGAGAGAAAGTGTCGTGGAAGTCCGATTACGTCGACCTGCTGCACAACTGAGTTCGCCGAACTGCCGTGTTTTCCGACTGGCCCAATGGATATGGACACCAGGATCGAGTCGTCCAGGCGTAAACCTCATTTTGCGTCCGTTAAATAAACCAGCAGAACTCTTGCGCTCCTTGACAAGGCATTTAAGGTATTTCGTTTGAAATAAGTCTAGGTATGTGAAGGACATTACTTGTTAAGAAATTTACTTGTTTATTTAAATTTTTATAAAATCCATTATCTGAATACTTTCTGTAGTCAAATGAAAAAACCAAAAAATAATTCATTGAAAAATACAATTTGTAATAAGAACTTTAAATATATTTCGTGTTCGCATTTCTTATTACAATTGGTGACCCCGAATGACCGACACGATGCCAAATACGTGCTCATCGCAGGAATCAGCCTCAGTTGGTTATACATTTGCTGCCGCTTCAAGCATCGTGAATGCTTCATCATCAGCCGTTCATCTTCGCATTCCGAAATTCTGGAGAGAAAATCCACTAGTTTGGTTTGCCCAGATCGGAGCACAGTTCGAACACCATGGAATCGTGGCAGAAAAAACGAAATATTTCGCTATTCTTCCCGAATTGGATTGATAAACTCGCAGTTATGGCGGATAAAATCCAAGCTATATCAGCACCTTAATCATCAGTGGCTGCTGTACAATCTTTTCCTGAACTAATGGATCTTCAACAACAAATTTCAACTTTAAGCACAGCAGTAAGTAACCTTCAGAAAAAACGCTTTCAACACAGGAGTCGATCGAGTTCTCGTTGACGTTACAAAGTTGAGTCAGCTGCGAATACATCCGAATGGTGCTATTATCATCGTCGATTTGGACCTCAAGCTCGGAATTATCGACAGCCCTGCACCTTCAAGCAACGTCGTCAGGGAAACTCGCCGGCCGGTCACTAGATGAAACTAGTGGCCGGAACTATACAATAAATCGCCTACATATCTTCGATAAGTCCACCCGCGTAAACTTCCTGACACTGGTGCAGATGTGTCAGTACTACCGTCAACAGCAATATCATCCAAAAAGCCCGATAAATACAAGCTGTTTGCTGCTAATGGCACACCTATAAACACGTTTGGCACTCAACTAATAGTTACCACTTTTGGCCAACGCCGTTCTTTTGCTTGGGAGTTCATTATTGCTGATGTTAACAGCGCTATAATCGGCGCGGATTTTTTAAAACACTTTGGCCTACTAGGTGATTTAAAAAGAGGATGTTTAATAGATCCGAATCAGACCTGAGTTTTGCTGGTAAGTTACGTACAGCATGTGAATTGCCAGCAGTTAAGACGCTTGTTAGTACATCGATTTTTCATAAACTTTTATCTCGATATCCGGAGTTAACTAACCCATCGTCGCATCAGAAAAAAAGTCCCTCATAGCGTTGAACATGTTATTGAGACAAATGGTCCAGCAATATTTTCGAGACCTCGTCGTTAAGCACCTGATAAACTCGAAATTGCAAGACCAGAATTTCAGTTTATGGTGGATCAAGGACTTTGTCGTCCATCAAAAAGCTCCTGGTCCAGTTCGTTGCATATGGTCTTAAGGAAAAATGGTGAATGGTATCCTTGCGGGGATTATCGTCGTCTTAATGCAAAGACTGTTCCTGACCGTTATCCCGTTCCGCACATCTATGATTTTGCTTATGGGCTTTCAGGAAAAACTATCTTCAACTATCGACTTAGTTCGTGCCTATAATCAAATTCCGGTGGCTCCAGCCGATGTTCAAAAAACCGCAATTATTATGCCATTCGGTGTATTTGAATTTCAATTCATGACCTTTGGTTTATGTAACGCCGCTCAAACATTTCAGCGGTGTATGCATGAGATTCTTCGAGGGCTAGACTTTTGTTTCCCTTATATCGACGATGTTCTAATCGCATTCGAATCTCCAGAGCAGCATTTAATTGATCTTGAGCAATTATTTAATCGCTTACAGACATATGGTCTAACTGTTAATGTTTCGAAATGTCATTTTGGTCAAAACAAAGTAAAATTTCTTGGCCACTTAGTTTCCGCCGAAAGCATTCAACCAATTCCTAAAAAAAGTCGATGCAATCTTAAAATTACCGCATCCGAAAACTGTCAAGGAGATGCGACGTTTTACTGCGATGGTAAATTTTTTCGGAAGATTTTTACCGAACGCGGCGGAGATGCAAATCCCACTTCTAATTTATCAGAAAGGTAATAAGAAGAACGACAGATCTCTAATCGAATGGACACCTGAAGCTCAATCTGCATTCCAAAAATGTAAGAACGAATTGTCCCGATGTACGCTGTTGACTCATCCTACCGATTTGGTACCGATATCCGTTATGGTCGATGCGTCTGATTTAGCAATTGGTGGGGTTCTTCAACAAAAAGTTGTTGAAGTTTGGAAACCACATGGATTCTATTTTTTGAAGCTGAATGATACTCAAAAACTCTATAGTACTTATGATAGAGAACTACTTGCGGTATATCTTACGGTGAAGCATTTTCGATACAAGCTAGAAGGTCAAAATTTTATAAAATGCACGGATCATAAGCCTCTTACTTTCACTTTTAAACAAAAACCTGAAAAGACTTCGCCTCGTCATTTCCGTCAACTTGATTTTCTGTCACAGTTTTCCACGGATATACATCATATTAAAGGGAATGAAAACGTTACGGCAGATACTCTCTCTCGGATCTCAACTATAGATTTGCCAAACCTCCTCGATTATGAAGAATTGGAAAAAGCGCAAGGAGATGCAGGATTAAAAGCTTTAATAGAAAATCCAAGTTCTTCATCTTTAGTTCTTAGATCTTTAACAATTCCTTCGACATCGAGACCCACATTTTGTGACATTTCCACATCAACTGCAGGACCCTTTATTCCAAATTATTTTCGCAGAGAAATTTTTAAGAATGTTCACAATGTGTCTCATCCAGGAGAAAATTCAACAACTCGAATGATTTTACAATGTGTCGTGTGGCCGAATTTAAAAAGAGACATTAAAATATGGTCTAAAGCTTGTAGCAATTGTCAACGTTCAAAAATATATCGACACAATCACAGCGCTGTAGGTAGCTATGAATCTCCAAGTTCACGCTTCTTGCACATTAACATCGATCTAGTCGGACCATTGCCTTCCTCGCGTGGGTATTCGTATATTTTAACTTGTATTGATCGATTCATCCGCTGGCCAGAAGCGTTTCCCATAGTAGACGCAAGTGCACACTCAGTAGCGGACGCTTTATTTCACGGATGGATATCTCGTTTTGGAGTTCCTTCCAGGATTACAACGATGTAAACGCTAGTCCTGCCGTACTTGTGCATGGAACTTCTTTAAAGCTTCCTTGTAATTTTTGTAATAGCACTAGTGATTTGTCTCCTTCAGATGACTTTGTCAAGCAACTGAAATCTTCAATGAACTCGTTGCGTAACACTATGAGACGTAGCATATTTTCCCAATAAGCTTCTTCAAGACGTCGTCTATCATGCGCTGAAATATGGTCGGCGCATTTCTCAACCCAAAAGGAAGTCTTAAAAATTCGTACTTCCCATTCAGGGCTGAAAATGCTGTTTTCGAATGTCGGCCTCTTGAATTACTATTTGGTGGAACCCGGACGTTAGATCGATGGTCGTGAAGTATTTGGCGTGGCCGAAGCTGGCTAATGTTGCGTTGATATGTCAGAGATGGGGTAGGTATCGGGTGTCTTGATTGCATTTAGGCGTTTAAAGTCCACTACCATCCTGTATTGCTTTTCTCCGGATGGCTTTGGTTTTTTAGGTACCACCCAAATGGGAGAATTGTAAGGGCTTTTGAATGGACGAATAATACCTTCGTCGAGTAGTTCGAAAATCTGTCTGTCCACTTCTCTCATATTCGCCGGGTAGGGATAGCTTTTGGCGTATATAGGATCTTCCGTGGTTGTTTTTATTTCGGCCCTGACAGACGTTTTAATGTTAATTTTTGCGCTCAAAGGCTCAAAGAGAGGCGAATATTTTTTAAGTAGTGATTTCAGAGCGGGCAACACTGCCTCCCGAATCGATGCTTGAGAAAATTAATACCCCCAACGGTTTTATTCTTGAGTGGAATTTTAATATCTGGATCTATTTTCAAGGTATTATTTTTCCTATCGATCACAGCCCCCAATTCTTTCAGGGTATTGTCGCCTATTATACCATGAAATGAAGTCAGCCCTGGTAGGGCATAAAACGTTAGTACAGTATGATTCCCCATACTGTGAAAAAATTGTCCACTAATTTTTTTGTTTATTGGAACAGGCCCTGCAACAGTTTGTACTAAAAAGTGTGGTTCAACCGGTGTTGAGCGGGCGGCTAGTTTAGGATTCACAAAATTTTTGTTCGTTCCTGTGTCGACAAGGAGCTTCAGGGTAATATTGTCTTTGGTGACGCAAGTAAGGTAGGGTATGCTGGAATACAGAGCAGCGCCCTTTATATGAAATAGGCTGGTGGCCCGTCCATCCAAAAATTCACCTGCTAAGCCTCTTCTCCTGGCTCACTGCTACTTGCTTCCATGTTGTAGAGTCGTTGTTGCTTGCAGGTCGATTCATGTAGTTTATCTGCTTAGACTGAATGCTGCCATCGGTTTCCATTTTCTCCGCAGGTTTCGGAGCCGTGGGTCTGCCTGGAGGCGAAGTGTTGGACTCTTGGTTTGAGTGGAACTTATTGTATGACACCCTGTTGTATCCTTGGCTAGCGCTCCTGTTTGTCCAGTTATAACTGGTGCGAGCTCGAGGAGGTACGGTCGGACAACAACGCTATTCACTGCATTCGTATGCACTATTGTATTTCTTAAGGTCAGGTTTTTTATGTCAAGGCAAGCTGAGTACGCCTCTGGTAGTGTTTTCGGTTTCTGGACTATCATCATGCGTGACAATTCGGGAATCAGACCCCTAGTAAACACGTCAAGAGCCCTATTCCGGTATGTTTCTATGAGGACGGAAACCGTTTCCTGCGTATAGTCGTCACATTTAATCTTGTTGACGATTAACGACAGTTGGTGGTTAACTGTCGCATAAAATTCATCTAGTTTGGAATTTCTTTGAGCCAACTGATTTAACTGGTGCTCTAGCGTCCGTATGTCCCTCTTGTCCGCGTAGTGCAGTGATAGGATCTTTTTTATCTCAGTCCATTCACTCTCGAAAACATTATATGCAACTAACGCCGCAAAATCAGTCTCCATTTGATTTGGAGGTTTGTTTCTTTCTTACGTTTTCAGAGTTTCCTGCAAAAAAGATAAGAAAGGAGCCGCGATTAGATTTGTGAAACTTTTACCGTGTTCTTATGTGCAAGGCGACATGGGCGTTTCACGGCACATTAGTCTTTAAAGAAGAGTTTCGATCAGGAAGGGCTGTGCCATCCTTTTTAGTCGTCAACAATCAGATTGAAGACAACCTACTAAGGCACAACTTACTTCACAACATAATCTCGTACCTATTGCAATTTCCAGTGTGTACGTCGGAAATGCCGAAGAAATCGAAGTAGCAGTCTCCAGTGTGTACCCTGGAGACACCACAGGCAGCTAACGCAGGAACCTATTGGCTTTCGATTAGGTGAGTATCTGCCTAGGAGTATAGGGTCAGGGACTCACCCAGCTATGTGATCGTGCCAGGATATTCAGTATTGCCCTTACCGACCACGCCCAACAGTTTGTCTATAGCGCGGAGCGGAAACTAGGACTTTCCGCCTGCCTGACATACAAAGTAATGACTACGGGAACATGGATCGGAAGCTCGGCCGTTCCGACCATAATTAACGGCCTGTAAACAGCACGGAGCGGAAACTAGGTCTTTCAGCCCTCCGCACACAAAAGTAGACTGGAGACTAGGCCTCGCCAGCTACCCAAATTGCTATTGTATATCATTATTATCTTTAGAAGTTAATATGTATAATTAGTTCACTCTGTAATGTATCATACATACTTAAATATCTAAATCTTTTTATCTCAATTGTCTGTAAGAAAACATTTTTCTGTAGACTAAATAAATAAATAAATAAACAGTGTGGTCGTGGAGGCTGTCACTTTATTTTAATTGTCACTTTGAATACTCTTTATTTCTGAACCTAAGGGTCTTCGGGGTCACTTATTATAATGTTATTCCTGGTTCGGTCGCTAATGACACGCAGGATATGACGCAGTAATTTATAGCTTAAGTCTGAGGTTCATTCGGGGTCACAGGTCTATGCGACAATTTATCACTCGGCTATTAGAGCCTTTAGTTTCTTTCGTTATTACATAAGTTATAAGTTATTTAGTTCACTATTTGATTTTTATTAACTTCTTTGGTTTGACCCCTTCTAGGAGGGGAGCTTTTATACCCTGGAGTGCCCCTGGAGTTGGGGATCGCAGAGTTAAGCTAATGTTATGAACCGGTGCACACCCAAAGATAGTCAACGGTTTCAAAATATTTTATTATGTGGATGTACAAGCCATAAATTTTATATGCACCTTCACGTTCAACACTTCCACTTATCACAACACTGTTCATCACTTGTCACGACCACTTGAAAAGGACTCCCGNGTTCCGACCATAATTAACGGCCTGTAAACAGCACGGAGCGGAAACTAGGTCTTTCAGCCCTCCGCACACAAAAGTAGACTGGAGACTAGGCCTCGCCAGCTACCCAAATTGCTATTGTATATCATTATTATCTTTAGAAGTTAATATGTATAATTAGTTCACTCTGTAATGTATCATACATACTTAAATATCTAAATCTTTTTATCTCAATTGTCTGTAAGAAAACATTTTTCTGTAGACTAAATAAATAAATAAATAAACAGTGTGGTCGTGGAGGCTGTCACTTTATTTTAATTGTCACTTTGAATACTCTTTATTTCTGAACCTAAGGGTCTTCGGGGTCACTTATTATAATGTTATTCCTGGTTCGGTCGCTAATGACACGCAGGATATGACGCAGTAATTTATAGCTTAAGTCTGAGGTTCATTCGGGGTCACAGGTCTATGCGACAATTTATCACTCGGCTATTAGAGCCTTTAGTTTCTTTCGTTATTACATAAGTTATAAGTTATTTAGTTCACTATTTGATTTTTATTAACTTCTTTGGTTTGACCCCTTCTAGGAGGGGAGCTTTTATACCCTGGAGTGCCCCTGGAGTTGGGGATCGCAGAGTTAAGCTAATGTTATGAACCGGTGCACACCCAAAGATAGTCAACGGTTTCAAAATTTTTTATTATGTGGATGTACAAGCCATAAATTTTATATGCACCTTCACGTTCAACACTTCCACTTATCACAACACTGTTCATCACTTGTCACGACCACTTGAAAAGGACTCCCGCAGTTAAGAGACCCCAGAATTAAGGAGGCCCTTCCTCGGAGACCCACACTTTCAGTGGGTCCCTGCTCGGGCGCCAGTCGTCGAGCTCACACCCGTGAACTCGAAAAAGTTAAAGTTGGGCGCCGCACTGCGGCCCCGGGAAGTCCTTCCTAAAATAAAGATAATAGTTAGTTTTGTACAAGTGTATTTACCATTTGCTCTCTCTGTCCAAAATTGAATGCTAACAAAATATTTCTTACTACTATGACTTACTGTCTAACCGGCTGAATTAACTGCTGACGCTGCGCTTCCCATAGATTCAATTATGCTAACGCATGGTCGATTTCTTTTGTATGCGAGTCCAATACCCGCACTGGTTATGCGCGTCTTTGGGGAAGTGCGGCGTCAGCACATTCACACAGGTATGTGTGTTAGCCCCCGTATTAACTTATATGTATATTAGAGTGGTCCACGAAATCCTTTTTTTAATATTATTTAGTGCTCACGCAAACTTGTGTTCCTTTTGCTAAAAAATTAAAGTACATAACTTGATTTAAGAAAAATAATAAAATTTAGAGGACGCTCAAGTCCATTTTTGTTTTGCTTAAAATTACTCGTCCTTCAATCCGTGCGCACGCGAAATTCCTCTGGAAATTTAAGTTTTGTAAGATCTTATAATATGCTTTCGAGGCCGCTGAATACACTAGGAGAGTTTTTTTTCGATCCGGCTCTTACCATTTTAGATAATACGAATAAATTATAAAAAAAAAACGAGAAAAAAACCCGAAATTGAACTTTAAAATGTGATTATTTTTTATAAAAAAAAACGGCTTATCAGAAGAAGATCGCGCGAGAGAATTGCAAAACGATTATCCACAGTTCAGCGAATAGAAGCTATGGCAAGACTTAAACCTTCTGTTAGATTACATTAATTTTATAACAAAAACATCACCCGTTCACTTTACCCCAATGTTCACACCAAATGTGGTATTTTTTTAGTAATGACTAAAAAACATGTTTAAAACTTGACTTCGGTCAACTCCCACGTTAAAAGTTTTAAGCTAAAAAGGAACAGGGTGATATCCTCTTAAAACTAAATTTATAGAAGTTGACACAGTTGTCGAAGGGATATGAAATGACGAGAGAATCGAAACAGTCTCATTAAAACTCGATCAGACTCCGCAAAGGGCCATATGATCCCAGAAATATCCTGGAAGGAGCACTTGCACAATGCATTAATGGTATTTAAAGCAATAATGTTAATGTAAACAATTAATGCATTAATTTATGAAATTTAATGCAAATGAATATTTCAATGCATTAATTCTGAAAAATGTAATGCTAATGAAATTTTTTTTCATTAAATTATCCAAGCTAATGCTAATGAAAAAATTTTAATGCACTAAAATGTTTAATACTTTTGCTCGTTTGCATTATTAAAATCCATTAAATTTTTTTCTAGTAAAATATAAATAACCTCTTTTGGAAGGACTTGGAATAATTACTAATAGTTTTGTCAGGTTCATTATATTATGTGTATTTGTAGAAAAATTCTTCTAAACATTGTTAGATGTTTTATGTATGAAAATGAAAGCCAATGTGCATGCAACGCAGAGTGCTTTTGTAGATTTTTATGTTGATTGTTGATGCATACCGATTACATATATTAAGTATGAGCCAAAAACGGACAGATAGCCAGTTTAGCAGCGCATGCACACGACTGAGGACCTACTCTGATCTAAATCAATCAATAAAGCGTTTTTTAGCTCCATTTGACAATGTGATTTTACCTATTTAACGACAAATGCCATTGAACTTGACATAGTGAAAACCAGCCTTAACGTCCGTCACTATCTTTTTTGACCTTAAAATTCTACCCTCAACGTCAGCAAAGAATTTTTACTTCAAAATAAAATTAGTTAATGGGTTTTTAATGCTTGTTATAATTTTAATGCAATAAATTATTGCAATAGCATTCATGTAAACATTTTAATGTTAATACAAAAAAAAAATCATTAGCATTATTTCTTCGGAATTAATGCATTGAAATTTTCATTTACATTAAATATCAAAAATTAATGCATTAATCTTTTTCATTTACATTAAAATGCTATGCATTAAAAAATTTAATGCATTTTTCACAACTCTGCTTTAGACCTTCAGTAAAGTTTTGGTTGGTTTTAATTAACATTAATTATTCACAGGTAACTTTAAATCGGTTTGAAGCCAAAGGTATTAATAAAGTTCTGGAACTCATCAATTTACGAATATGTCCTGTTTACGTCAAATCGAAAAATACACGGTATTTATTTCATTTCTCTTAATTTTTTAAATTTTGACCATCGATAATTTCTACAATTTCAAAATATGGAGTACTATCTAAAATTAAAAATTGTCGAAATTAGGCGACTTTTATTAAATACGGACTTGAATTTATATGTGTGTATGTACCGGAATTTCAGATTTTTTAAAATATGGGTCTTTTTCAAATTTACCCGATAAAAATTCCAACAAGCCTAGTCCGACAATAGATTATTTTATACCATTTTAAAGGCCTGTATATCGTCTCATATCATATTCGATATTTGAAATCGAATCAAAAATAGTCATTCAGGAACTGGTAAATCTACAAAATCCTATTTTTTGACCTAAATCGACAGGTCGCGACCTCTAAATGACCTTTAAAAAATCTATAAAAATAAGCAATAATATTTCTCATAAAAACGAATAAAATTAGGGGGTAGGGTCTTTAAATTTCCAAAGAAAGCATTTCCATGGGCACCCTAATGTATATACCAGGGGTGGGCAAGGCCGAGGTCGAAAAAAACCACATTTAAATTTTAAATGTATAAAGAACCACAAAAAACAACAAAAGCAAAAACTTTATTTTTAAATAACATTATTAATGGAAATAAAAAGCATTAATTTTATTATTATTTTAATGTACGTGAGATAGATATTAATTAATTGAAAAGATCCCTTTGGCCAAATTTTCAAAATCTGGTTTTACGTCAGTTAAAGCCGTTCATAGCAGTTCTTTTAAATGTTGGTTAGTCAATAGGTACATTCGTTTAAAATCTCCAGTAAAAAAGCTCAACAGCGAAATTCCGGCGAAATGTCATCTGTTCTCTCACAAGAGAAAAATATCCAAAATAGTACGCGGACAGAAAATTTGCATAAACTTGCAAGTTAGACGAACAGCTGATAGAAATTTTGTTTACATTCAAATTATGCAATTGAAAACGTAAGAAAACAAATTCCGAAGTCTTATCCTGACACAGTTCACTGACTAAACGAATAATTACTTACTTCTTACGAGTTAAATTAGTCGCGTTTTACTATTTTATCTTCCTAACCATCAAATTCAATTTAGGGATTTGCTTAAATTCCAACCAGCTGTTTTTGATCAGCTGTTTTCTTTTTGGCAAATTGCTGTTGGCTAAAATTTTTCCAGCAGTAACTAACATTTTTTTTTCTTTAATTAATACCAACAAGTTTTACCCTCCATTCCCGCCCAACCGACACGCAGTCCGCATGACGTACGGAACTTTTTTTTTTTGGTGCCGAGTCATGGAAACAGGAGTTTGTTAAGTGTCGAGATCTAAAACTATTCAGCTACAGAATCAAATAAATTCATCTGCTGATTGGATATGCTAAAGATAGTATTTCAATTATTGAGAGTGGAAATGATAGTTTTCTTTATAGCAAAAATCGAGTCGGATATGTCAAACGTGCTGGAATGAGAGTAAAAATCTTGACATAAACCACCGAATGATTCGTTTAGTTCAAAATTAGTTTTGCATGGCTTCAAAAATAGAGGTCGAAAGTATCTTGACACTCGAGAGGGAACATTAAAATTTACCTCAGCCAGAAGGGCCGAGCTATTAATCAAGCCTGTCATTAATATTACGAGAAATAATATACCTAGCATTTCTCTACGACTTGCGAGTGTAGGCAAATTTATGAGCTTTAGAAGACTAGTGTAAGGGGGGAGATTGTAGTCTGAATCCCAGTTAAAATCACGCAATGCAAAAAGCAAGAATTGTTTTTGAATTGATTCAATCCTTTCTGAATGAACTTGGTAGCGGGGATTCCAAACAATAGATCCGTATTCTAGTATAGGTCTAACTAAACTGGTAAAAAGAGC
>NW_016158044.1:152849-166697 GCF_001687245.7 Rhagoletis zephyria
ATTAGAAAATACTATATATTTCCATCAAACAAATATAGGATGTATGCCTAGTCAGTCTTAAAAACTTCATTACGTAGACATAGACACCGAAGAACAACGTTTTTTTTTAGAAAAATAGAAAAATTAAAGCAAAAGTTGTAAAAAAATGTAATATCCTCGGTATTTAATGTATATTTTTCATTTCAATGCAATTTAGTACTTTAATCGGGTGAATTTTCGTATTTTATAAAGAACAATTTTGAATAAGAATACAAGAAAAATAATATTACGTAAGAATCTACGGGACGCCCCCTCCACCCATATAAGAAAAAGTAAGAAAATTCTAGACCCGCCCTCCCCCACAAAGGTCTTACGTAATATATGGACATCCCCATACCAAGATCGATAAAATTGGATACCTGCTCCAGATTATAATTTGAGAGAAACACAAGAGAGAAACACATAACTTTACATTTTTTAAGGTTAAGTGGCATATAATTTGCACTACACCAACTAACCACGTTGCTCAGATCCGCTTGTAACAAAGACCTTTCTTCGATAGAGGACAATGTTTTAATAAGTTTCACATCATCGGCATACATTAAATTTTTAGAATATTTTATTATAGAAGAAATATCATTTATTTATTTTTTTTTTTTTACAGTCTGTTGACTTATATTACAAAAATTTTAACATTTAGATTTAACATTCTTATATTTAGATTTAGATTTAAAATTTAAATATTAAATACAGTATGCTCTACGGAAATTTTTAAATAACATATTTCTTTATCACTGCAATTATTTTATGTCCATATAAAGGCATGCAATTTTCCGGAAGTTATGTAGACGGTTGGAATGGCCGAGTTTCCTATCCGTTCTATACTTTTAGGGTTACTCCGTATCTTGATATCTCCTGGGAGGTCGAAAAGGTAGAGTTTCAGATCCACCCAGTCACGCTTTTCTGACGGTTGGAAAGGCCTAGTTTCCAATCCGCTCATTTAATGTTTATTATTTAAGGGCTTTAATGTACTCTACGTAGTCGGAAAGGTCGAGTTTCCGATCCACCTAGTCTCGATATCTTGGTAGTTGGAAAGGCCTAGTTTCCAATCCACGCTATTGTTGATACATCACCAGCGTTGCCACAGACAAATTTTTTTTCCTACCAAAATTTCCTACCATAACCAACCAAAACCTACCAAACATTTTTTTGAGTTTTAATATTTGTTTTCAATGTCAAATTTTTTAAAAACATAGTTAACATAACATTTAGTAAAACTAAAACACAACTAGATTAACAAAAACAAATTAACTGCGTATAACGATTCATTTTACTGTACAGACTTATCCATGGGCACATATGTCTCTTTACACATACATATGTACATACATATCGTCACTATATACGAATAAAGACGCGAGTTTAAAAGTTGATAGCGAAAAAAGAAGCGTAAAAAACTTTCGGCGAAGAAAGACTCTTAACATAGCTGACGGCAAATAAAGCGCGTTAACCTCTTTGACAGCGAAGAAAGATCCGCGGTCAACTATATTTTCGAGTGCAACAGTATTCCCCAGAACTCCACAAAGAGTTTTTCCGAGCTCTTTATTCGTATCTAGTGACGATATTATTATTATTACGTCGAAGATACCCGCGCTGCGACCTAAGAAGATATATTGGGCTAAATGAAAATTGTAATCACTCCAACCTTAGGCTATTTAAAAAGCTCTGCACTTTGGATGAGGCCATGTTCCAAATTTTAGATGGAGAAGGCAATCGTTCTCCAAGGTGTATCAATCTACGATTCATGCTTCGTGGACAGGCACATAGAATATACTCTGGGGTTTCTTTCACCAGCCGACAAACCAGTCTCTACAAAAAGACCCATTTAATTAAAACCGTACGTTAACTTGCAGTGTGCTGTCAGGTAGCCAGTAAGAGTTCTAAGTTCAAGGTGTCTTTTGGAGTTCCTGCTGCATAGTTATGCATATCTTTGATTGTCTTATTCCCTTTGACTTCCGCCAGTAGGCAGCAATTTGAGACTATTCCCAGCTAGCTCCTAAGTAGGTCTGCAGTGTATCCTTTAGATGTACCACAGAAAGGCTAGGGACTATGCATACGCATTTGGGCTTCACGCTTTGCGAGACAGTCAGCCCTTTCGTTGCCTTCAAACCCTTCATGCGTGACGCTATTTTGGGCTCGCAGGTGGTTAAAGAGTTTACAAGCCTTGATGCCATTTTAAAAGACTCTAAGGCCTTTAACGCTGCCTGAATCTCCGACTTAATACTTATTCTGGCCTCTTTTGCCTTCTACGATGACATTCGCGAACACAGACTTCGATTGGGAAGACTTCCGCCTGAAATATGGTTGAGTACGAGCCCATTGGCAGACTTTTCTGGAATCTTGGTCCAAGTACGCCATAAATTATACCGCAGATGACAGGTAATACGAAACTACATCGATTTTTCGTCTCTCTTGAAAAATTTCTAAAAATGGACTTGGCACCTTTTCACCCTTAGGTCACGATATATGGATGTCCGTATTGCATATTGGCAATAATAACGTTTGTACTTAGGAATCAGGCATATTTACATGTTTGTGGCCGCCATTATACGAACGCACCGGTGAAATATTTGTGTAAAAAAGGTTGCTAAAATATTTGGAGATATGTACGTACATATTTACTATTTTTCGCAAATAACTATTACTCATTGGCCCGAAACCTACCAAAATCCAATCAAGCCTACCAACCTACCAAATGGAAAAAAACTACCAGTTTTGGTAGGAAAAGCCCATGTTTGGCAACACTGTACATCACTATCTTGTAGGCTGCGTTCTACAATAGTCATATAGCAGCCGCTTGAAAAGAGTGATAGTATCAAAATTTTTTATTGCCTCTGGTAATTCATTAAAGCACTTTAAGCCTTTATAAAAAATATTTTTTTTGTCCACTTCCGTTCTATACTTGGGGAGTCTGAAGCTGTTATTCTCTCTCAACAAACATGTATGGGTCTCATTTATATATTTCGGAGATTATCGCAAAGATAATCCGGCAGGTTGCCCTTCTTAATATTTTACACAAATTTCATAGCGTGGTAAAAAACTTGTTGCTTCACGCTGAACCAATTCAAGGTTTCAATCATAAATCTTGTTGGTGCGTTGTACGGTTTTTTGAGGATGAATCTCATCGCTCGGTTTTGCAGTTTTGTGAGTTCCCCGCTAGGAAGAAAATCGTAGGGCAGTATGTAAAGCGCGGTTCTACTACCTACCCCAATGTTTTATATCTTCTTCCCAAGTACTTACACGATCTGTTTATAAGGCCAATTTTTTTAGCAATCTTGTGGACTGTATATTCAACGTGCTCATCAAACTTTAGTTTGTTGTCTATGTATATTCCTAGGTACTTGACACTTTTCACCTCTTCGATATTTTCATCTTTGCTTTTTAATTCACGGCTTATGCAGTAAGCATTTGCCGCTCTGGAAAATACCATAAACTTAGTCTTGTTCACATTCAGTTTGAGTTTATTTGAACACAGCCATTGATACAAATAATTAAGATCTTCTTGCGTTTTCACAATCGCATTTGGTAGTTCCCTATCACTGATCGTTAACAAGGCATCATCCGCAAAGAGTTTTATTTTACAATGTTTGAGAGAACTTTTAATATCGTTTATATATATATTAAGGAGCAGGGGTGCCAAAACTGAGCCCTGTGGTAAGCCGATGTTTACGGCTATCTTACTAGACATCTTTGAATTAACTATTGTTTGTTGCCTACGATTACATAGAAAGCTTCTAAACCAGTCAAGGTCAGTGTTTTTTATGCCAATGTATTTTAGTTTATTATTATTATTATTATTATTATTATTATTATAACATTCGGACCCTTTCAACTGTTTCAAATGCTCTTTTAAGATCAATAAATACTGCTACTACATTAAGGTGGCAGTTAACATCTTCCTTCCAGTAAGAAAGCACCAGATTCAGCGCAGTCTCACAGGAGTGTTAAGCTCTGAATCCAGATTGTTCTTTTATGAGTATTTTATTGGATTCCACATAGTACTGGTAGGTGGTAGGGAGAGTACTGATAGGCCGCTTTAACCGTTTTTCTAACTTTCTTAACGGACACTATTGATGAAATTTTCCATTCTCCCGGTACTGATCCTGTTTGGAGACTCTTATTTATTAGTAGGGCATAGAAATATCCCATATAATCAGCAGAGTCCTTAATAACACCTTCAGATAGTAGGTTGTTTCCCCCAATTTTCCGCTTAATATTTTTGGCAATTTGAAGAATGTCTTCCGTTAAGACCTCTTCAAATTTAAACGTACTTGTGGAAGCTCGTTGCTCGAAAAAGTCATAGTTTACACACTCTATATTGGTGTGTATTTCCAAAATACTGTCAACGAAAAAATTATTTAAGTTTTCCGCAATTCAAAGCTGTCTACGTAGTTGGTGTTATTTATTATCACTTCTCCAATATTTTCTTTGACCTCCGTGTTATTGACTACCTCCTTTAAGTATATCCACATGTCAAGCTCAGTGTTTTTTATGCCACCCTTATTTATTTCCAACTTATGTATGCTCTAAGTATTTAATTTTTTTACACCTTACCATTTTTTTATACCTGCTTCTCACTATATTATATTCACCCCAGTACCCTGACAACACTGCTTTCTCGTGGGATTTAGATTTACACTTGTTCATCTCTGTCAATTGCCTATCATACCATTTCTTCATCTGCTTAATGCGACCACATAATGCAATGAGTAATATGCTCCAGCATACCGTCAGCATCGAAAAAACTTAAGTTGGAGAAATCGCACTGCCTTAGTAATCTTGTTAAGTTCTCAGGGTTATATCTCTCCCAGGATATTACTTCTGTCTCCTTAGCAAGTGGTTTTAGCTTATTGACATTGAGTCGAAACATTATTGTTTCGTGGTCTGATATTCTATGATCCTCGACCTTTTCGCATATAACTCGGTTATCATTGGAACACAACAAGTCGATACGTGTTTCCGAATGTTCCGTCACCCTCGTATTAAAATTTATCAGCTGTTGCATGGCTTGTTGCAAGAAAACATCATTGAGTTTTCTGCTGTAGATTGATACTACGTTCATGTTTATGTTAAAATCGCCAATGACAACAGTGTTCACAGAATTTTTTGAGATTTCTGCTAAGATATCTTCCATATATGTCACAAATTCCGCATCACTTGAGCTTGGGGAGCGAGCTGCCACCTGGTATCGCAGTGTTTGAGTTGAGTAACTATACACCAAACATTTTGAACATTAATGAATATCAGGAACAGAATCGGACTCTTTGTGTTCTATCAGAGAGGTAAGAAGAGATCCATTGAAGAAGACTTGGCTGAAAGCCGATAGGTCGAGTTTACGGATGAATAACGAGTGACTTACTTTGCCAAAAGCTTTACTGGAATCCGTGTATATTACGTCGGTATGAGCATTTTCTCTAAAACGGTTTGAGACATCAGTTGTGAACTCCAATAAATAAGTGATAATAGATTTTTCTTTAGAAAATCCGTGTTGAAATTGTGAAATTGAAGAAGATATAGAATATGTCAGCTGATTAACAACAATTGCTTCGAATAATTTGGGGATAGCGGAGAGCTTCGCTCGATAGTTTTCTATTGAAGACCTGCTGCCGTTTTTGTGAAGTGGTATTATGAAAGATTCCTTCCAAGCTGATGGAAAAACGCTATGTTTTAGTGACAAGTTGACTAGAGTTGTTAAAGGCTCACAAATATTCTCAGCGCAGTTTTTAAGAAAACAGGTCGGAATATGATCAGGTCCAGACCTAAATTACGCTTTTAAGGGTTTTTAAATAGTGTAAAACTTCATCGGAAGAAATTACTGGAATAAAGGCTGAGTTAGTCATACGAAGTTCATACGGATAGTCTCCACTCCTAGAGGAGTCTACCGAATAATTGGACCTAAAGAACTGAGCAAACATGTTGGCAATGAGTTGGCTGTCGCTAGACACAGTATTGCGATAGTGCATAGCGGACGGAAATCCATGTGCCTTAAGCTTTGAATTTACGAAACCATAAAAGGATTTAGGATTGTTAATTAAATTCTTTTTAATTTTACATAAATATGACTTATACCATTTCTTATTTAATGCAAAGTAGCTATGCCTCAAAACCGAGTACTTTATGTAATCACTGTGTAAGCCCGTTCTTTTATACAGTTTAAAAGAAAGCGACTTTTTATTTTTCAATTTTGTAAGCTCTTTAGTGAACCATAATTATAATGAATTACCATTTTGCTCTCTCAATTTCACCTACTTTGCAAGTTTTTTGCGTACGCGAACACAAAAAGCTGACAGTTTTTATAACTTTCAATAATTATCAGGTACGCGAATGCAACTAATCGTGAACGGTATTTTGACTTTACGAAATTTACGCTACGCGCACACTGCAGCCGGCATCGGCCGAATTGAGGTCGGCCGATATCGGCCATATTTATTTATTTATTTATTTATTTATTTATTGGAGTCTATGATTAGTATAATCTTACAGACTATAATAACAAAAAAAAAAAAAATTTATAAACTGTAACATTAAGAATAACATGTACACAAGGTTGTCTTAAATTCTATCCTATTGGCAAAAATGTTTACATTGTACACTTTGCATAAAGCATTAAAATCACTCATTATCCTTATAATTGGTTCATTTAGAGCATAATTAGTCTTACATAGGTCAATCGAAAACATATCATGTTGGCGTAGCATCCTCATTGGAGCATTGAGTTTAATGCGATCTAATAGGGTGGGGCAGTCAATTTCCCCACTCAGAATATCATGCAAAAACATCAGACCCGAAATAGTCCGCCTACTACGTAGAGTTTGCAAGCTAATCAACTTGCAGCGAGATATATATGGTGGAGTAGGATTATCAAACCTAATTTGAGCCAAACCAAATTTTAAAAAACATTTTTGTACACGCTCAATCCTATTATGGTGAACTTCGTAAGAAGGATTCCATATTATAGAGGCATATTCCAGTTTGGACCTGACAAACGCATTATATAAAAGCTTTCTTGTATAGGGGTCCTTGAATTGGGCACTATTTCGCTTAATGAAAGCTAATGACGAGAACGCTTTGGGAATTATATAATTGATATGTTCGACAAATGTGAACGCTGAATCAAACACGACACCTAGATCCTTAATTTTGGTACTCAACTTCAGGACAACTTTTGAAATAGAGTAAGACGATAGTAAGGGGGAACGAGACTTGCAATAAGTTACAGAAAAACATTTATTTGTATTAAGTGTTAATTTATTACGACAACACCACTCACAAAAATTATTAAGCTCGGCTTGAAGAACACCAATATCAGAGGCATTTTCAATTTTTTTAAAAACCTTCAGGTCATCTGCGTATAACAGGTATTCACAATGTTTAAAACAAGCACTGGAATCATTCATAAAGAGAACAAAGAACAAAGGGCCCAAAATACTTCCTTGCGGAACTCCCGAGGTCGCAGTAAAAGGGGAGGAGCTAATCCCATCGACAACAACTTTATTTACTCTATTGCAAAGATAAGACTTTATCCAGGACAGAAAGCTTGAGTGAATACCCAAATGTTTTAACTTTTGCAGGAGTAAATTATGTGACACGCGATCAAAGGCTTTAGATATATCAGTGTATATGGTATCAACCTGGTAGCCACCCACAAACGCTGATATACAATAATTTGAAAAAACGGCTAGGTTAGTCACGGTAGAGCGCCCTGGTACAAACCCATGTTGAGAGGGGGATATTGATTGTTTAATGGCAAATGAAAGTTTACTACTAACAATTTTTTCAAATAATTTCGCAATATTAGGAAGCTTAGAAATAGGCCGATAATTCGAAATGTCACTTTTGTCACCTGTTTTAAAAATAGGAGACACAGAGGTGATTTTCCAATCATCCAAAAAATGACCTGACGCTAGTGATAAGTTAAATAAGAGAAGCAATGGCTCGGAAATAGATGCGATGCATTGCTTAAGAAAATAAGACGAGATTTGATGAACATCCACTTGTTTGGAGGTCTTTAAGCTTCTTATACCGTAAAAAATATCATCTTCCGATAACATCAAAGATCCGAAATCTAACGATGCAGGACTATTATTGTAGGTAGCCTCACCACTCGAAGAATAATCAGTCACAAAATTTGATTTGAAAAAATCAGCAAACAAATTTGCTGTGTCATTCATTGAGGATGACTGCTTCCCTTCGTAATGCATGGAAATTGGAAATGCCGATGAAGTACGCTTGGAGTTGATAAAGGTCCAAAAAGCTTTTGGATTAGTTTTGATGTTATTTTCGAAACCCATTAGGTATTTGTTATATAAAAACTTGTTTAAACAATTGAAATCAGCCATATATTTCTCAAACAACACTTTATGCTGCATACTACCACTATTTTTAAAAAGTATATAAAATTTATTTCGTAAATTCTTTAATTTTTTTAGCCTCCTATTATACCACGGTAGTTTATGAACACGGTTGGAGAATGTTGGGATGTTTTCCCTAGTAATTCGTTCAAGTTGAGATCTGAATTTAACAAAACAATCCGGGAGACTACACTCCGAGAATAAGATTTCCCAATCCACGCCAGAAATTAGGTTATTTATATGCTCAAAGTCGCAACGTGAATAATTAAAATTCGACCACAAGGCAGTTTCTTGTGGGCAGGCAGAATACTCATAAAACTCAAGCTCCAGTATGAGTGGGATATGATGCTTGTCAGTTGGAGATATTGGACAGTCTGACCTGGATAGCTTAAACCTAAGGTCGTATGAGATAAATACAAGATCTAAAATCCTATTAAGCTCATTTTCAAAGTGATTGATTTGTCTTAATTGTAAGCTATAGAAACCGTCTATTAAATAAATTTCACTAGGGCAATTTACATTACTAGGAATGAGCACAGTATCATCCGGAAGGCATGACCACATAATTTTGCTGAGATTATAGTCACCAAGTAGACACAATTGGGCTTCCTTATTTGAAAATGATGATAAATCTAAAATATTATCTACATGGTCACTATATAATTTCTCTGAGCTGTTAGGAGGTATATAGGATACGCAAATGTATAGTTTCGCACCATCACCATCAATAGATACACATAGCTGGTCGAGTTGAGAGTCAGCATTTTTTAGGGTAACGACTGCGGCGCCAATACCAATTTTTACAGCAATGAGAACACCGCCCCCACGAGTGGTATCTGTCGCTGTACTGTCTCTATCCTTGCGAAAGACTGAAAACAAATTTCGGTCGAAGAACTCCTCATTGCAAAAATTCGCGTTAAGCCATGTCTCGACTAAGACAATAACATCGAAATCCGTATGAGTTGTAGCAAGATAAACATCATTTACTTTGGTTCTCATGCCAGAGATATTTTGAAAATAGATTTTTAATGGATTATTATGCGTAGGAGGAACAACTAACTTGGAGGAGGTTGCCCTCCTTGTTTTTGAAAAAAACGGAACTGTCGAATATTAACATTTGTTGGCCAGATTTCTGGCTTCAGCAAATTAAAATATACATCTTCAGGAACTCCCAATTTGAAGTTGATATATTTTAGTGATGTCTCATTTGTATCCTTCTTTACCAATTTATAGCAGGCAATTTGTTGCTTATCAACGATGACTTGCTTCGACACGTAATTAATAATATCGACTTCCGAAACCGTTGGCTTGAACGATGATAAATGGAGCCACTTAAGAGGCGAAAATACTCCCAGATCATTATTTTCATTACGGCCAACCACGACATTTTTCCGCTTGGGCACTTTCTTTCGCGGAACAGTAATCCAATCAGCACCGAGTTGCGGCTGGGTAGATGCATTTAATATATCTGACGAAACAGTTTGCAGTTGTTTTGATGCAGATGGCAAAGCATTGGGAGTAGCATTGATAACAGCAGTGGAAGGTGAAGATGTATTAGTAACAGTAGCCAATGCAGTTGATAACGCAGTCAGCATCTGTTTTGAAGCTGATGACCAAGCGACAGAAGTGACATTATTCACGTCAGCGGAAGAAGATGAAGAAGCATTGTTTGCTGTTATCATATTAGCTGATAATGCAGTTCGCATTTGTTGAGAAGCCGACGGCAAAGCAGTTGATAACGCAGTCGGCATCTGTTTAGAAGCTGATGACGAAGCGACAGAAGTGACATTATTCACGTCAGCAGGAGAAGATGAAGAAGCATTATGTGCAGTTATCATATTAGCTGATAATGCAGTTCGCATTTGTTGAGAAGCCGACGGCAAAGCATCTGAAGAAACATTATTATCCACCTCCGCTGAAGTAAGTGAAAGTGCATTGTTAACAATC
Organism: Rhagoletis zephyria; assembly: GCF_001687245.7. Lineage (NCBI taxonomy): Eukaryota > Metazoa > Arthropoda > Insecta > Diptera > Tephritidae > Rhagoletis > Rhagoletis zephyria. The sequence goes on from NW_016158044.1 coordinate 163,187, forward strand.
GCAGAACTCTCAGAACTCTCAAAAGCCGAAGATTCAGCCAATGACGGAACAGGCGTTTTAGCAACCATGTCAGTTTGAGAGTGTGAAACATTTTCCATAGCCGAGGTTGGTGACTTCGCTCTCCGTAGGTCAGGAAAACCGTTTAACTTATTCTTGTTGTTGTTCACCTTAGCAGTTGATTTAGAATTAGCAACAACATCCTTTAGGGCACCGAATTCTGTACATAAAGTTTTTAAACATGATGAAACATTTTTGTTGTGTTCACAGTTTTTTTGATTTATTAAAGCAATTTCTTTATGAATGTCACCAAATTGGTCCATTATTGTGGTTACGATAGAGTCTAAGCCATTTTAATGCCTAGCCATGAAAGAATCCAAAGACCTTGTTAATTTTGCAGGCAATAACAAACACTCTGGGCAAAGATAGCAGATATGCTTATTCTGGTTAAATAGTCTGACATCATATTCTGATATTTGGCCCACACAGCAAGTACGGTGAAATTGTTTTTGACAAAAACCACTGCACGGCACAATTAAGGTATCATTTCGCATAAATGATTTGCCACACTTTCCGCAAGAGTCCATGTTAAAACCACTAACAAACCAAATAGCAAGAGCAGAAGCACGACACGNGTAAGTTTATTGCGGGCGATATGAATAAACACTTGTGATTATATGAGCGGTCTCACACCTAAAACGATAACCGTACCGAAATCGGCCGTTGACGTCCGTCAGTGACGATAAATACAAACATAACAAACATGTTTGTATGTATGTTTTCTCACCCGATGTCAGGTGAAAGTACCAAAATGGACTGCGAAGAATTAACATATTGGGTGCAAAACAAAAAACTTACATATAAAATCACATGTTTAGAGTATGTCAATTAAAATTTATCAAAATATTTCACTGATTACAAAATTGAAATGAAAACTAGATTTGTGCGTACAAATACGGTCGGAAAATAATCTGGTTAAGTGTGCGCATCAGTCCGGACGGTCAAATTGTTCGGCCGTAATCGGTCAACAATAATACGGCACGCAGCTGTTTTCAACAGCGGATATTTTAAATCTGGTATTTGTTGCCGGAATTCAAGCAATGGCAAGGCTTTATGCTGCATTTCAGGTGCCTTATCTGTTTTTAATCCAAAAAATTCCAACTCTTCTTCGCTTTTCATAAAAAGGAGTATTTCGGATATTGTAAATTCATCCTCAATTATTTTACATAAAAAGGGTTTATGAAGTATGCAAACGTACAGTTAAATAATTTCAAATGGGCAAATATTTTTTCAAAATCTGCTTTTAAATATGTGCAATATTTTTTCTAGCCATGGCAAATTATGAAATATTCTTTTTTTGGGATCATGAATAAAAAGACGTAGTTTAGTTTCAGAACATAAAATATTTTGCGACAAATCAAAAATCGTATCTCGGTACCCAGTTCGAAAACGCCCTATCTCAGAAAATTTTTCAACAACGCTCTATCTCAGAAAACTTTTCAAGAACGCCCTACCTCAGAATTTGATTGAAAAACGCCCTATCTCAGAATTTGGTTGAGGAACGTCCTATCTTAGCTGCCCATTCAAAAACGCCCTATCTCAGCTTATTTTCAATAAAATTCTGAAATTGGGCCTTTTTGAAAAGTTTTCTGAGATGGGGCGTTTTTGAACTGGCTGCCGAGATAGGTCGATCTTCCACTCAGCCATCGAAATATTTTTATTCTCTCCTTGTAGAGACAACTTCAAGTTTTGCAAATGCTCCACCGATCACAATTTGCGTATGTGTATATAAAAAAAACAACACAGTGGAAAAGAATGTCCAGCAAAAAATGTGTATTTTAAAAAGTAAAAGGAGCCAAAATGTTCTAGGCAAAGAGAAAGTAAAAAGAGCCGTACTTTGCTAAGCAAAGAGCCGCGATTGCCCACCGTCGGTATATACATAGATATTTAAAATTAAATAAATGAAGAATGAGAAAAATTTTATTCACATAAAATTCTGACCAAAAAAAAATCTTATCGTCAAACATTACCAATTATATTCAATATGACCTATCTGCAGTTTTTACAAAAATAAAATTCCTATATAAAAATCGACTCTAGACTTAACTGTCGTCGATGATGTTAATGCTGACCTTGTATATCGCTTGTCAGAAGAATTAACTATTAAATTTGAAAATTAAAATTGCAACCACTGATGACAGTTAATCAGTTTTATAGCTGGTGTAATAGAATTCACCCGAACGACTTCACCAAACCGACGTCGTAACGACTTTCGATTCGATGAGGATAAACGACGTTTGTATGAGAAACGACTTCGTTTCGACGTCGTTTCGAGTTAACCCAAACGACTTCATCACACCGACTCACTATGTAACAAAATACCGATTTCGTGCGATTAATTAAAAACTTTTTCGAATTATTTTCTACGTTTAAAATATGAGGCAATTCATGTCACCGCGGCCATCTCTGTGCGCGACCTCTAAGGATTTGGATAAAAGTTGAAGAGATGGAAGGTCTAGGTGACATGAATATACGTGCAGCATATTTTGCCGATATAACGTAGGGTTGCCTATTTACACGGGACTTAAATTTTAAGAAAACGTCATACATACCTTTCTTTAAAGTGCTGTATCTTGGAAACCTTTAAACTCAACTTAATGAAAAAAAATGTATTTCTTCCGTCTAATTATGGGCTTTAATTGTACATTTTATACATTAATGTGCAACGTATAAAAAACAAAAATAAATTAAGCAAACATTTTTCTTTTTGACTTTTTGTTGATTATAGCATTTTTTTTAATTTTTATTTTTACATAAAAACATTATCTATAATGTCAACTTTAAGTACCCAAATGGGCGTAATGGGCTACTTATGCGTTTGGACTCTAGATCGTCTAATGCTCGAGCAATATGATGAATAGACATTGCAATTTTATGAAATTATATATTTTTGAAAGAGGAAACGGGTGTAAAAAACAAAAACAACATAAATAAATCATATTAACTTTACCAAAGGTCTGAAATCATGAAAATCGCTTCAAGGAAAGGCAGAATTGAACTTTGTTGCAAGCTCACATGGGAAATCTGCTTACGACGTGATTAGAGGAAATTTTAAAAGACTAGCAGCTAGAGCAAGTCCTTAACTCCTGATGTTACAACAAATTCGTACACCCAAAGCCCTCTACCAATGGGATGCCAGTAAAAAATAGCTGCAGCTAACTTTTCAGTGGACTTTATTTCGACCATGACTACGTGCCAATTACTTTAATCCTATTTTAAGCTATTTAAAGGGCTAAATAACATCAAGTTAGGGAACTTCATATCCTTATTTAACGAATCTTTAAATCAATAAATAATTTTTTTCCTTTTAGTTCTTCTTGTAATAAAAGCGTGTTGTTGGTTTTTATACCCGAGCGCACTTGTGCACAAGGGTATATTAATTTTGTTCACATAACGGTTGTTTGTAACAGCCAAAACGAATCGAGATAGATATAGACAAATGTATACATAAATG
>NW_016158044.1:166802-169680 GCF_001687245.7 Rhagoletis zephyria
AACATGTGTATATCTTGGTAACCGCTGCACCAATTTCTTCCAAACTTGGCACAGTTGTTGGCCTTGGTACAGCATACTAAATGGCCAAAAATTTAAAAAATCGGACAATAACCACGCCCACATCCCATATAACGGTAATTTAGAGAAATACAAAATCTTGCATAAATCAGAAAATATTAAAGCTAATTTATTCAAAATTGATGCTTGCAACAATTCTTTACCCAGAAATACGTTTATGGTAAAATTTTGGGAAATGGGCGTGGCACCGCCCACTTATGATCACATATATGTATAACGGTAACCGTTATACCAATTTGTACCAAACACGGTATTTGTATTGTGCTTGCCACATAAAAGCAATACGTTGAAAATTATTGAAATCGGACTAAAATTACGGCCGCTTTTCATATAACGGTAAATTTCAGAAATGCTTGAAACTGGAATATTTCGACATTTAAGGACGCTAATTTACTCAAAATTGATATACCCCGTCTTACCATCTAGCGGTAGCTTTCGGAAAGGTGAAAAAACATATATTTAATACTTGCGCCGGGTATTTAATGTTCGGCTCCGCCCGAACTTAGACTCTTTTACTTGTTTTAAGTATAATTTTATTACTCATTAGGTTTATTTTTTTTACACACCCTTCCTTTTTGTATGACGTTTTCTTAAAATTTAAGTCCCGTGTAAATAGGCAACCCTACGTCATATCGGCAAAATATGCTGCACGTATATTCATGTCGCCTAGACCTTTCTTCTCTTCAACTTTCATCCAAATCCTTAGAGGTCGCGCACAGAGGTGGTCGCGGTGATGCCTCATATGATAAATAAATGTAAAAAATAATTAATTTGGGTGTGTAAATTTACATATCGGTTAACATATGTATGAGCACACACGCACACTAATGCTTACCCTTGCATATGAAATGGAATAACAACTATAATGTGCCCCTAGATGAACAATTCGCGATTAAAATAATACTTAAGTTTATTGCACAGAAAACAACAACAGCTTTTGCTTATAGAAATTGTAAGTAAAAGGTACCTGAGGTTTGGAAAATTTACTAAAGTAGAAGTGATATTTATAAAAAGAGAATTTATGTTTTAAAGAAATTAAAAGTGTCTGAAAACAAAGTAGAAAGGTTGTTTTAAATTAACATATATTAACATGTAAAGAAGGTCAAAATTATTAACAGCCGTATTAAAGAACTATAAATCTTTATTAATAATAACAATATACCGTAATTACTCGAATTGGCTGATATTTCCAACTTTTAAAATGTCTTCCGGTTCAAACATATCGTGTAAAGCTGCATTTTGTTAGTATTCGGCAGGTTTCGAGTCAAATATATACCTGGATCTGAAGATAAGAGCATTCTCAGACATTGTCAAAATATCTAATCGTGATGTTTTTCGGCTTAAATGTTCTCTTGTTTTTATCTTCCTGTGCTTCCTCTGAAAGCATACCGATTATTATTATTATTTATTTCTTACAGCTCTCCTGAGCCTAATTCATTACAATATATGTAGATAGACTTAACCTAGTTATTAATATTACATTGCTTAAGCCTAATAAAATCATTTGGAATGGCCGATGCACAGAGGGGTATTTGGCCGATTTAGGCGGCCAAAAGTCGAATTTTCCAAACGCACTTTTTTCTTCTATAACTGAATATAGGCTGAAGAGAATATAATTCTTGACTAGATCCCGTTATTTTTTAATCCCTTCTGCTTTAATCCGCTCTACCGCGCTGTCAACGTGCCGTGTTGATAATTGTTTATTTGGTTTTTAGATGTGTTGTAAGACAAGCCGAAGTTGTAAAAAGCTGCTTTAAATCGTGTGTTAATTTTTTAAATTATATTAAATTGGATAATTGTAAAGAAGATAAATACCATATAATCCAAATAGTTTAATACAAATATAATATGAACTGGTACCGGCAGAGCTACAAGGAAAAATATCATATTTTTGCTAATTTTAATGGATTAGAGGAATGAACTACAGTCATAAAGTTATGTAACACCACTCAACGGCGCTAAGATTCTTGCTTGGGTGTTATGCTTGACAGCTCGTAGTTTGGAAACAAACAAAAAAACTGCTGAAAATGTGCGTTTGCTGTGCAGTGACCATTGGAAATACTTACCCTGCTGAAAAATAAACCGAAAATACTGCTGCAGTACTGTACCAATTTTCTTTACATGTACAGGGTGTTCTGTAAAAGTATTCAATGAGTAAAGGGGGTGATAGGAAGGTCAAGACGCCCAACAACGTTAAGGGGGGAGGGGTTCAGTATAAAAATGTGGAGAGCTGCAGAGAGAAAATAGTTGTCAGTACATTTAGAAAAAAATTCTCTATTTAAGGGTAAGTTCTAGTATAAATTTGCAAATAAGTTTTTAAGGCAGTAAAATCGCAAGAATTTTTTCTCAAACTACATATATGTATATATGTATCTCATTACTTTAAACAATCAATTCTCGTGAATATGTATGTATATTAGACTGCATCACCAAAAAAAGTTGCGGTTTTTCCGCCGGGAGTACAAAATTTATTATATTTTAAGACGTTCACCAAAATATTTGGGAAAAATATTAAGATTTAAGTGAGCTGGACCGATTTGAAAATACCTCCAAAAATGGAGTTTTTTTATGAATAAAAATAGTTTCGTAAAGAACGTTTTGAAAAAAGTCCCCTCAGATGACAAAACAGATTAAGCTTAAAAAATCTGCATACAAATATTTAAAAATCTTTTCAACGGAATCGTAAAAATGAGATTTTTGATGCTGTTTTTTTTTTTTACTTTTTTCAAAGATTGGTTTACGAAAAACTTGAATAACTGGGCCAAAACTATTCTGATTTAGACTTATGGAATCTCAGTAG